>NC_136499.1:17235610-17320610 GCF_053919585.1 Euprymna scolopes | reverse complement strand
GTTTTAGCGATATATTTTGAATTAATATATATATATATATATATATATATATATATATATATATATATATATATATATATATATATATATATATTAGGCACCGCCAAAACTGGGGGGGGGCAGGTAAGTAGTTTTTGACGGACCGTCTTTTTAAAAATCTACCAAAAATCAGGTAATTATCCGATCAATACGAAATTTTCAGCGATTATTAAGAGAAGAATGGACATTATAACAGTGTACCTATTTTTCATAAACGATATTTATATATATATATATATATTTTTTTTTTTGCTTACAAAACCCCCCTTGATTTGAGGGGGTACAAATATGCTTAAAATAATCATCTGAAACCGAACACAACATATTGTGTTGTTGTAAGGGACAGAATTATAGATTAAAAAAAAATTGTTTGCATACCTTATTTTGACGTCTGAATATCAGAACTTCGATTGTGTTTAATTATCCCGCTTTTGAGTTTTGAAGTGTGAAATTCGGTGAATATGTTAAGTAAAATAATTAATTTAAGTTAAGCAAGACAACAAGATTTTTTTAAATATTTATACGAAAAAAGCCATTTTAAAATCTTTGATAAATAAATTAACATTTTTTTTTAGCGAGCCGAATAATGCATGACCATTATTAAACAGGGCATGCTTTGAAAAATCAATACAAAAAAAAAAAATTCGATAAATATTGTGCCCTTTGTGTTAAAAATAGCATCATTTTTTCGATCCCGTTTGAAAACGTTTGCCGCCTTTCGACTACGGTGGACCAAACGCGCTGAAATAATATTTTTTTATTCTGCTTAAAATTGCTCCCCCCCTTTGGGGAGCCTGGCCCCCACACACATACACATTAAAAACCAAACTCATACAAATGGTCACCCATCTGGTACTGGCCAGCCTCAGCGTTAATAATACATTGAAATTTTTGTCACTAAAAAATAAGTTTTTTTTTGGCCTGTTTGGTCTTCCATAGTTTGTTTTTTCTCTAGACTAGATCGACGCGAAGTAACTGGTTGACTATATGAATAAGTGGAATTAATTGAAATCCAGGTACTTATATCATAATATTTTTGCATATTCTCATAGAAAATCATCCTAAATCTTAGTTAGACGACAAATAAATAAATTAATTATTTCAAAAACCTTCTTTTTTTTTAAATATTTATGTACGTTTTTTGTGCAAGACAAAAAATTTCAATTGTTAACTTTTTGGGAAAATTTAACATTTAAAATTTAACTAAAAATAGTAGAAAAAGTTTTACATCATTCTGTTTCCTATATGATAAAATTCGGGGTTTTATCTTTCTGGAAAAAAAAAGTTACTCAGAAATAATGGATTTTAATAAATGTAATTTCGTTTTAAAAAACAACAACAACTTGATTTTTCGGCCATTTTTGGTGGTGTCTAATATATATATATATATATATATATATATATATATATATATATATATATATATATATATACCGATCCTTCTGACCTACTCAGCCAGTAACTTTTCTCTTTTCTTTTCCAAACAACAACCGACATGCCTGATAACGGCTAAAGGACAATCCTATCGAAACATGGCACAAGTAATACTCAAGATGAGAACAATAGTCCGATCAATACAAGTAATGTATTGATCCTTCTGATCTTATTGGATATTTTATATTACGTGCAAAGACCTAATGACAATGTTAATAAGAATTAACTCAAACACGTGTGTACACTTCAAGAACTTTAATCAGACTCCTTATTATAGGCGGCAGAAAGAGGGACACCTGCTACTATGAGATGGTTAGTAGTGTGGTAGGACGTTGCATTAAAGGGAATGGTATGATGGGGGGAATCTATTTTTTAATAGGAATGAAAAAAAAAACTGTTTCCCTTGTTTTGGTTAGCAAGATAAATTATTTCCTCTACAATTACAATCGATTTGGCCTTTTGGACAAGATCAAAGTGTAGTATCTGTTCCGGCAGATACTGCACTTAAGATAATTTGTACCAGTCAATGGAGGGGAAACCCTCTATACTGGGACAATTATTATTTTTGGTAACCAGAGTGCCCCCTTTTTGCCTACTTTTAGGGGAGCTGGTTTCTACCTCACATTAAAAACGGCCTTGTGCCTAATTTGCTCGGTGGGGGAGCAAATAAACACCATCTGTTCCGGCAGATGCTGCACTTAAGATAATTTGTACCAGTCAATGGAGGGGAAACCCTCTATACTGGGACAATTATTATTTTTGGTAACCAGAGTGCCCCCTTTTTGCCTACTTTTAGGGGAGCTGGTTTTTACCTCACATTAAAAACGGCCTTGTGCCAAATTTGCTCAGTGGGGGAGCAAATAAATACCATCTGTTCCGGCAGATACTGCAAGCTATGACTAGCTATGACTAGCAAAGACCAGATGTGGGGGCAACCCCACATGCCTGACCTTTAACCAGCTCCCATTTCCCACCTCTCGGGAGCTGGTCCCCTTTTCCCTTCCCCCTCCCTTCACTCCTCACATTAAAAATTGGCCTTGTGCCTAATTTGCTCGGTGGGGGAGCAAATAAATACCATCTGTTCCGGCAGGTACTGCAAGCAAAGACCAAATGTGGGGGCAACCCCACATATAAGACCTTGGTCAATGTAGGGGAAACCCTTCATGCCAATTGTCACTATTCAGCTCCCCTACTCCCCGGGGAGTTGATCCCCATTTCCACTTCACTCCTCACTTTAAAAATCGGCCTTGTGCCTAATTTGCTCAGTGGGGGAGCAAATAAATACCTCAAAGTGTAGTATCTGTTCTTCAGATGCTGCACTTCCATTTCTTGTTCTCTTTCGGTGGAGGATCAGTCCTTCACGACTGAGACAATTTTTTATTTTTGTACCTTTTCTCCATGTTAAAAAACGACCCAGGTGTCTAACTCTGTCCCGTGGGGAGGCATAGTAGATAGCTACAATTACAATTGATTTTATTCGATTAATTTATAAGAATACAAAATCTATTGACTCAGGGGATCTGCATGGATTATAGAATATTACTGGGTTCATGTTTCAACTTGCCTCTCGCTAAAGTAATAGCAGAGGCGTGTCCATCCAGGTAGATGTTTTAAACCAAACTGTTGCAGGAAAAGGTTTCAGTGAGAAGTTCTATTCAATACAAAATTCTTCGTTCGCTCTAATTACAATTCTTATATTTGTTGTTTATAGAAGGGAGAGGAATTAATTAAAAAGTATGCGTATATATGCTTGCCATTAAAGACATTGATTACTGTGAACTTTAACTAAAGTCAAAATCTATATTATTCATTGTCTCTTCTCTTTGGTGATTGGCGGGGGAGAGTGTAATTGCATCCTTTCTTCTGAAAGGTCTCGATGACTGACTGAAAAAGTATGGGTGTGCAATTGGTGCATCTATTTTTTATATGTGTAACGGTTGATGTTTACACATCGACGTCCAAAATCAGAACATGTAAACGCCTTTATACGCACGTCGTCTGCGCATACACTATCCTGAATAAAAACAAATAATTATATTTTGGACCAATCAGAAAACTTTCTGAATTTATTTGAAATGGTCTTTCTAGGAGCCACTCAAATCATTTTAAAAGCCAGATTATTCTTCAATAAACCAATGGAATCCAGTTGACCCAAGTCTACGGATCGATGTCGCTGGGCGTCCTTCTGTTGGGTGCTAATCTTTGCAACATCCCTCCACTCATACACAAACACTAGTGAACACAAACATGCACACAACTCATTGACTTATTATCGTCTGTCAACCTGTATAAACTTTTTCATTTAAATATTTCCAATCTTTATCACTGAACTTCTTTTCTAACGCGAAATCAAATGAACATTGACTTTTATAAACAACTTTCAATGAATTATAATTTATATAAATCAGCAGAGAAATTTTGATTACGATTTTTTGTCCCCCTGTAAAACAAGGTTCTTTATTAATCGATTCAAACTTTTTCACTGTCTCATCTAATGAATCCCCCTTGTTTTACAAGAACTCTAAAATATTCACGACCATTCTGTTTTTCATATTGCTGCAGAAAAAGAATCCTAAAAACTGTGGCTCGACACGATTTCAAAACAACTCACTGCATAACATTATTTATAGTGAATTATTTGGATTATTCGGGCTACTGCTCTCATCTTAAGTATTATTTTCACATCGTGTCGGCCGATGTAACTTCCGACATTCTTGAGATGTTTCTTGTAAAACTCGGGAATCTTTCTGTCAAACTCGGGAATCCGCACGGAATTTCAAACGGAACTGCATTAAATCTACAGTGGTAACATGCTCTTGATCTATCAGCAATTCTGTATAACTGCGTAGAATTTACGATGCTAGCACACGGAAATATGCATATCTATCTATCTATCTATCTATCTATCTATCTGTCTGTCTGTGTGTGTGTGTGTGTGTGTGTGTGTGTGTGTGTGTGTGTGTGTGTGTGTGTGTGTGTAAGTGACCTTGTCGGTATGTGCAAAAAGATTTTCCAAACTACTATTTGAATAGTTGGTATACAGAGTGGAAATTTGATTTATTTGGACCTGTGGCATACTTTCGATTTGTTTTTGTTTTTTAGCCGGTAAAATAGCTGGTAAGGTGTCAAAATTTAAAAAATACATTAACCATTGACTTTGGCCTGGCGTAAGTCGACTGTACCCGATTCTTTTCTGCACATACGAAGTTATAGGTTAAACAACATTATGGATTTAGGTTATATGCTAATGAATAAGGCTGGAGAGCTTTAAGTTTTGGTTCTGATTCTAACTGATAGCACACAAGTCATTTTTTAAACTTTTGAAATAATTATTGTATATTAGGTACAATATAATAATCAATAGAGAATTGGCGTATTCTACGACTGGGTAACGCTGGACGGCGTGCTAGTATATATATATACATACATACATATATATATATATATATATATATATATATATATATATATAAAAGTGACCTTGTGTTCGTGCGAAACTTCTCTATCAAACTTCTCTCTGAATGTTTGGTCTATAGACTTGAAACTTGATATATAAGGTATTTGAATCTCAGGAACACTTGCGATTTTGTTTTTAGTCTGTAAAAACAGTATTTAAGTGGTGAAAATTGAAAAAAAGTTGACCGTGGCAGGAGTAAATCAACAAACTTTTGAGCATGCGTTCATATGCTTATTTATAACTTGAGCTCGCTTAATTTATAGCCCTTTTTTTTTTTTATCCATCTGACGGTAGCTAAGACGGTAACGATAAAGGCTGAAGCACTGAATGTTTTGGTTTCAAATCTAGCTAATGGCACTGAAGTCTGTTTTTTTTTTTTTTTTTTTTAATTTTTGAAATCATTTCTATATATATTGGGTACCAAATAATAATCGATAGAGAATTTGCTCTATAATAAAAATACGAAATCTGCATGAATTAAAATAGCATATTTAAGCGTATTTTACGACTGGACAACGCCCCGTAAAATACGCTAAAATATAATATTTTAATTTATGCACATTCTGTATTTATTTATTATCTAATGATTATCATATTGTACCCAATATATAGTAGTGACCTCAAAAGTTAAAATATATATATATATATATATATATATATATATATATATATATATATATATATATATATATATATATATAGTAATTTATAAAATATATATGGCGATTAAGCTACACTGAATATTCTGCGTTTCATCCAACTATAGGATTCGTCAGGCTTATGCGCGAATTCTGTCGTTGCTTCTTGTTTTTATACATGTTGAGGATTACTAGTTGGCCAATCAGCTTTCTAGTATCCACCGCGCCCCTTCCTACCAGCCAATGGGCATGCATTTTATCAAACAAAGGATCTGTTTTAGAGCTAGGTTAGTGATTTTAGGTGGCCGTTCTGCTTCTTTTTTTTTTTTATATACATATAAATATACCTATGTGTACACAATAATGCACATATATATATATATATATATATATATATATATATATATATATATACATATATGCGTGTGATCGTTTATGTATATTCATGTTTATTTAATTTATTTATTTGTTTGTTTTCTATTGTTATTGTTAGTTTTAAAGCTATTTTGTATCGCTATCCTAGAGTAAGTTTTATTTTGTGAACACAGTTGTTTGCTATTTCCCGCCTACAGTTTAATAGATTTTGAGGTTCTTTAAAGTACAGGATAGAAAATTTTTCATGGAGGCATAATTTACATGGGTCGTCTAAATGTCTGCATGTGGTAGCTTGTCTTATTATTTTCCATTCGACTACCGGCGAATGTCCGCTTTCTTTGAGTTCCCAGTATTTATTCGCTATTGTTGTTTTTATACGGTGTTTTTTATTTTTGAATGTGCTTTTGTGGTCATAGTATCGGGTTTTGAAATCTAAGGAAGTCATGCCTATGTAATATTTTTTGTTATTCGGGTTTTCTTTTGCAAATATTGTTGCTTGATAGACTATGCTTTTTGTTAGACATTTGTTTTGGACTGGGCAAAGTGTGCGGTGTCTACAATTGCATTTATCTTGTTCGTTATTAGTATTTTTATTTATGGTATGGTTGTACTTGTCCGGGGTTGGTTTGTTATTATTATTATTATTATTATTATTATTATTATTATTATTATTATTATTATTATTATTATTATTATTATTATTATTATTATTTCTGCTAGTGTTGTTTTTATTTCTGTCCTGGTGTCTACTTTTTTTATTGTTTATTTTGTTGTTGTTTACAACATCAGTTGTCAATAAAAACTGCGATAATTTTAAGCTTGCAGAACTAACGATAGAAGATTTTAAATGTCTAATCTTCGCTCAAGGGTTAGTTTCCACGAAAAATGCAGAAATACGCAGACGAGTGTTGTCTAAGCTGGAATCTGAGCAAGATTTAACCCTCCAGAAACTAGCAGAGGACTGTGAAAGGGCCATTACACTAAAAAAGGATTCAAAAAATATAGAAGAATCCGGAGTGGCATATGTAAGAAAAGTTAGAAAACCATACGCACCAACCAAGAACTTTACAAAGAAAAGCAATGGAACGGGATATTCCAAAGATAATAACCATAAATATAGTACAGAATATAACATGCCTCTTCCTAGATATAACTGTAAGAGATGTGCAGAAAAGCATTGGGAATCAGATTGTCCTTATAAGAAGAAAAAATGCTACATTTGTAAGAAGGTGGGACACAAAAGCGATTGCTGCAGATATAAAGATTACACCAGAAAGAGAGTACAGCAAACAAAATCAAATACAAAATTAGACAAAGATCGGCGAAAATACGTAAAAGTGGAAATATTTAAAACATCAATAAAGTTACAACTCGACTCCGGCTCCGATGTTTCTATAATAAACCTGAATACGTGGAAAAAGTTGAGAAAACCGGCCATGATGAAAACTAGTAAAGCAGTCCGGACGGTAACTGGTGGTGGTATAAAATTTGAAGGAGAAGTTGTCCTCCCGATAAAATTGAAAGGGATTTCGAAGAAATTAAAAATATTCGTACTAAAAAATAGTGAAAATCTGTTTGAAATAGATTTAATTAAGAAATTCGGACTATGGGATAAGCCAATCAATACATTCTGTAAAAAATTAGAATGTTCTTCTCCAACAACAGTAAATATAAAAGACGATTTAAAAGAATTATTTCCTGAGGCATTCACGACTAACTTAGGTCGCTGCAATAAATTCAAGGCCTCGTTTGAACTTAAAGAAAACGCCAGCCCAATTTTTAGAAAAAAGCGAAATGTTCCGTTCGCTGGGTTGGAAAAGATTGATAAAGAATTAAATAGATTGGAACAGACGGTAATTCTATCAAAAATAGAACACAGCGAGTGGGCAGCCCCCACCGTATACGTAAAGAAAAAGAATGACGAAGTTAGAGTGTGCGCAGACTTTTCGACCGGGGTCAACTCCCTATTAAAAGATCACCATTACCCCCTACCAAGCCCAGAGGAAATATTCACGAAGTTGAATGGGGGTAATATCTTCTCCAAGATAGACTTGAGCGACGCGTATTTGCAAATACCGGTCGAGGAGAATTGCTCAAAAATACTATGCATCAATACGCATAAGGGATTATACAAATACAACCGATTGCCTTTTGGCATCAAAGTAGCGCCTGCCATCTTTCAGCAAGCGATGGACACCATGCTAAGTGGTATTGAGTGCGCATGTGCATACCTGGACGACATTGTTGTCAGGAGAAAATCCCTAGAAGAACATAAGGAACATTTGAAACAAGTATTTACTCGAATACAAGAATTCGGCTTTAAAGTAGAAGAAAGTAAATGTGACTTTTGTATGAGCGAGATTAAGTATCTTGGACACATAATAAACAAACATGGACGACGTCCAGACCCAGACAGATCTGCGGCAATAAAAAATATGCCAGCACCCGATAATGTAACAACCTTGCAGAGTTTCTTGGGACTCGCAAATTATTACCAATCTTTTATTGAAGGAATGCATAACTTACGAGCCCCCTTAAATAATCTGCTTAAAAAGGATACACCGTGGAACTGGACGCAATAATGTCAAACCGCTTTTGACAAAATAAAGAGCGCACTAACATCCGAATTATTCTTAACGCACTTTGACACAAACTTAAAAATAGTCGTCGCTAGTGACGCTAGCTCCTACGGCTTAGGAGCATGCATTCAACATATTATGCCGGATGGGTCTAGAAAACCAATAGCGCACGCTTCGAGAACGCTGATACCAGCCGAAAGGGCATATTCACAAATCGAAAAAGAAGCGTTGAGCATAATCTTTGCCGTGACTAAATTTCACCGATATTTATATGGTAGACAATTCATACTTGAAACCGACCATAAACCGTTAGTCACGATCTATGGATCAAAAAAAGGATTGCCGGTATACACCGCAAATAGATTGCTGCGCTGGGGTACAATACTACTTAATTACGATTTCCAGCTACAACATCTAGCATCAAAAAAGATTTGCCATGCGGATGGACTGTCAAGACTGATACCACAGAAACACAATCTGGAAGAATCAGTCATTGCAGCAATTCGGACAAATGTTGAAGTAAAAAATATGGTAGCAAAAAATATGGTAGCAAACATCATTAAGGAACTACCCGTAACTTTGTCGGACATTAAAAGGGAAGCCGAGAAAGACGAATATATAAAGGACATAAAAGAGAAAATTATAACGGACACAAAGGTGCAGGAAGTTTTCTCCATATGTGACGATGTGTTACTGTACAGCGAGAGAGTGGTAATACCCAAAACATTGCAGAATAGGATGTTAAGAGATTTCCACACAGGACATCCGAGGATAAATCGAATGAAGTCGTTAATGAGAAGCTACGTGTACTGGCGTAACATGGACACTGACATAGCGACAACAATTGATAAATGTAAAGGATGCCAGTTAGCGGCAAAATCTCCACCTATAGTACACAAACCTTAGCCGAAAACCGACCAACCATGGTCGAGAATCCACATGGACTTCGCTGGTCCAGTAGGTGAAAACTATTATTTAATTGTAGTGGATAGTTTCACAAAATGGCCGGAGGTAATGCGTTGCAGGAATCCAACAACGAACAACTCAATAGGGTTCCTACACGAGTTGTTTGCAAGATTCGGTGTACCAGACACACTGGTCACTGACAACGGAACGCAGTTCACATCCGCAGAGTTTAAAGAATTTTGCGACACGTTCCGAGTGAAGCACATCACGACTCCGCCATATCATCCAAGGTCGAACGGCCTCGCGGAAAGGTTCGTGGACACGCTAAAACGAGCATTAAAGAAATCCATTGGAACACCAACAGAAAAAGCTTTGCAACAATTCTTGCAAGTATATAGGATTACACCACATCCTAGTACACCATCAAACATATCACCAGCTGATCTAATGTTTGCCAGAAAGGTAAAATCAGCGTTTGACAAACTATTGCCAAGGCAGGCAATTATCCGAAACACTACACACACGAGAAGAAAGAAATATAACTCGGGAGATCGAGTATATTTTAAGTGCTACAGAAATAACACATCTTACTGGGAATGTGGAGTAGTGGATAAACGCATTGGTGATTGTACATACATGATTAAAGGTCCACAGAATATACATAAAAGGCACCTAAATCAGATAAAAAAACGTCATATCCAAGATGATGATGATACGACAACAGTCGAAGAGGAGGACACCATAGATATCATATACGAATCTTTTAATTTAGAACCGCCTCAAAATGCACCTGAACCCCGAAGATCAGGTAGGAAAAGAAAAGTGAATGAACCATTAATGGTAAACCCAAAAAGAAAAAGATATTGAAATCTGTGTGACTTCAAATCTTGGGAGGGGGGTGTTGTGGTGGCAACCACTTATTTGCATATGCGAATAACATAACACTATAAATGGCAAGCCTAGGTTGGCCTTGGTGTGTCTTACTCAAATGCCACCGGAAGTGACGCCGAAGAGCGTACATGTCCTCCCACCAAGACTCTCTGACTCGACACCGTCATTTGTACATATTGTAAATATACCTTTTCTTTAATACACTTATTATTGCGTTATCTTGTTGTTTGCGTCTTCATTGTATTTCCTTACTAATTATTGCTCAACCTTGCAACCACAACACTATATATAATAAGCTTCCCCTTATTTATTTAGAATTCAATAAAGCTTCCCCCAATATTCTATAATTCCCCTTAATCTTTTTCATCCTTAATGAACCTTACGCTAGACGCCGCATCTTCCCCATGCTACCTAGCACCTTCTCTACTCTTCTGAGGAGAAGCATTAGGCTTCGAAATGCCCTGGCATAAAGAGTCCCTTCTATCCCCCAAATTTTGCCTGTATTCCATTATTCAATAAATGATCCATTCTATATCTACTTATATATAGTTTTGTGTCTTCATTTCATACTCTTGTTGTACTATTATATATATATATATATATATATATATATATATATTCACATATATATTTCTCTCCCTCTCTCTCTCTCTCTCTCTCTCTATATATATATATATATATATATATATATATATATGTATATATACATATATGTATTATATATATGTATTATATATATATGTATTATATATATATATATATATATATATATATATATATATATATATATATATATATATATATATATGTTAATAATTTACTTGAAACGTACTCGGTTTGTATGTAGCAATCCTAATGTATTAAAAAAATTTTCTTATAAATAAAGTTTTGTATAATGAAAAGAAAATTTATATAAATTTTGTAAATTTCGAAATTGGAGAATTATATCACACACACACACACACACAACACAACACACACACACACACACACTATATATATATATATATATATATATATATATATATATATATATATATATATATATATATATATATATATATATATATAAACGGGCATGAATATAAAAATAGAAATAAATAAAACATTGAGGGTCACTAGTTAACAAGTGCAATCTAAAATATATAGTTTTGCAAATAAAAAATTGAGAATGAGAAACGAAATTTTATCCAAAATTTTATAAGAATATAAAAGTTATTTTCAGTAAATGTTCATTTATGCAAATTCGTCTTTGGCATAAAAAAAAAAGTTATGTCATCAGGAGGCTTAGAAATGTGTGTGTCAAAATGTTGATCACGTAATTCATAGTGTGTATATAAGTAATAGACAGCGTTGCATTGCGTATGTGTGTTGGTTTTACCTTTGTTCTGGTTAATAAGTGAATAGCTGTGAGTAGCAATTCTGTTTATGTTCGCTCGGCTGTTTTATTTACATGGGAATCACTACTTATCAAGGCTCAAAGGCCACTCGCGGATAAGGGTAAGTGAATGCACAGTGGTCACCGAGATAACAGTGTATTAAGAGTTAGTGGTGGAAATTAGGTAGAAATGGATTATTTAAGGGAGAGGCTCAACAATAATTTGTTTACATTGGACTTGAAAACGATCACATTGTAGTCAGCTGAAAAGCAGGCCAGCGGAACAAAGTTCCACAAGCGAGCACTTCTAGGAAAGAAACTTTGTTTGTGGAATTTGCGGCGTTTAGATTTAAACACAGATAGCGAGTGGGGGAAACCGTTGATGGTCGTTGTAACTAGACCATGGCCTTTTGTGAAGGTTTGGCAATGGGGGCAGATCATAGATTGAAGATCGAACGAGCACTTGTCATGAAAATAACGATAGAGCAGAGACAGGCTTGCAGCGTCTTTTCTGCAAGAAAGATGTTTATGGAGTTAAACATCCCTAAAAAATGCATTCACTTCTTGTTCTAAAAATAACAAATAAATAACTAAAAACCTAATTACGCGCGCAAACTAAAGAAGATAAATTTCAGAGGCGCAAATATTTTTTTTTTAAATACGCCCACTCAAATTCTACGGGGAACGAAACTTAAAATGCGTTTTGTTCGGTAGACGTAGTTGAAAGCATACCACGTGACAAAAAGTGCACTTCCCAACCAATCAACGATCAAAGACGGATTTAATTTTCAAAAACCTTTTTGCTCACATCGCCTGGGAGCCGATCGACAAATATTTAAACGAATTCACTCACTCACTCATTCTCACTCGGCGCTCCACACTCTGCGTTCCTCACTCTTCACTCACCGCTCTTCACTTACTTCCCTATTCACGTCAATGACTCCGTTGCTACGTATTTTTCCGCCAGCATGACAAAACACGATTATCCACATGCACGCACATGCACACAGAAGCGTTCATCCACACGCGCGCATACACACTGCGAATAATGTAGATATTCAGTCGCACGCAAGGACATTTACCTTCTTTATTTCTCCTAGCACACACAAAAATTAAGCCTGTTTTCTCGCTGAGAAAACAAAGGACACTCTCTGCTTTTTCTTGTCAAAACAACGAACAGTCTCGATAACTTTCACATTTGCAAGAACTGTTTATCAAGACACATTTTTGGACACAAAAAATGATTCGTTTGTTACTTGTTATTTGTGTGTAAACACCGTTTATTTCACATGTTTTATTTTATTTTATTTTATTTTATTTTATTTGTGGTGGAAAGATGGATCTTATGAGACATGAGTACCACTACAGGTTGCATAGAAGAAAAAAAGATCAACTACTAGATTTCGAAGCCGGTTTTGAACTCTCTCAAGATAGGATAGGGTGCTTCGAGCAGCTCCCGCCTAAATATAGCGACAGTACTCATTTTAGGGCGTATCTGGCTCTTATACAAGGAGAGGATTGCGTCGGGAGTTAGACAACTTATGGATCGGTAAAATGATGCAACCATTTTTCCAGAGACATTGGCAACAGATTTGATGTAAGTCTTTCATTTTCAGGTCAGGAGCAAAGGTCAGACGCACAAGTTTGTCAAAACAGGGAACCTCTTTTAGACGAGGGCCATTCATATCTCGCTAGAAGAAGGCTTGTATGTGAGTCATCGAAGTGTTCTTTTTTTCCTTCTTCCCGGCAAAAGGCACGGGGGATGTGGTGTTGAGAATACGTTCTTGTGTTCTTTGGTGCATCCGGCTTCAGATTTCTGAAAAAATATGATTTTGCTAACCAGATCATTATTTTGTTACTTTTACACGGATTTGTTAATTTTGAGGTTTGAAACGATTTTCATTGGTAGAAAATACGTTGAGTTAACACGTCTCTGTGAAAACTAACTTGGTTTTAGAAATGACGAAGAAAGTGTATAGAAACGAAATGGACCGGAGAAAGAAAGAGGCTAGATATTCGAGACATTCGATTTTTTTTTTTAGCGTTCGTCCAAAACGCGTCTCAATCTCACTGCAAAACTAGTAAATTGTTTAATTGTTAAATGCACATTACACGTTGATTAGTTCTTTCTAGTTTTTGTTTGTTAAGAGGTGGGGGGGGGGTATTTGTTTTTCTTAAGTATTGTAATCAATACAGTGTGTGCATTTTGCAGATTTATCTTCAGTCGTTAAACTATTTGTGGCCACTCGACGCATTCGAATGGAGATGACGAGCTGTCGATTGCGCAGAGGGAAATTGAAAACGAAAACTAATATCGCGGTTTCCTCAAGGGCAAAGTGTTCATACATATATATATATATATATATATATATATATATATATATATATATATATATATATATATAGTGCACTATATATATATATATATATATATATATATATATATATATATATATATATATATATATATATAGTGCACAGATAAGAATGCTTTGTATCCGAGATGCCTACTTGTACTTACGGGCTTGGATGAAAGAGTGAAAAGCAATTTCCTTGCCTCTCCTCCCTATATCTTTCTTGCCCCCCCCCTCTTCTCTTCGTCTTTACAATAAAAGGCGGTCACGTGACTTGCTCAGCACTGAAAAGGCCGTTCCGCTCATTTGATTGGCTAATGTCTGTTTGCTTTTTTTTTTTTTGTGTGTTTGATTTCTGGTCGTTGTTATTTTGTTATTGTTTTTATTTATTTAGATGCGTCCTCACACATGAAAGCAAGGTTTCGTCCATCAGTATGTCACGCTTAAGTGTTAGGCTAGCAATTTCATCGTTAACCGCGCGGATTGAATAGACGCATTTCACGAAATAGATCTGTTCTTGTCGAACAGCCGGGTTTTAATTGTGCGACATTTCTATTAATTTTATACTTATTTCAACTAGAGGTCATTCTAGTCAGAGAAAACGCGGTGCCACTGCAAAGGATCACCCTCTCGTACACAAGCGACAAGACTAAACGAAACAAATGTGTACATTCTTTTTTTTTTTGTCATCAAAATAGGAGAATTATCCAATTTTAATGAAATTTTTAGTATTTATTAGGATATTATGGCACTTCTGCATGTCAATGACATGAGGCGAATGTGTGCATTTTAGTTTCAAGAATTTTAACGATTTTAACAATTTTAACGAAATTTTCAGTATTTATCAGGATATTATGGCACTTCTGCATGTCAATGACATGAGGCAAATGTGTGCGTTTTAGTTTCAAGAACGGCCTGTAGAAGACGTTTGTCAACCTAGAACAAGGTCGATAACTCATACTTTTATTTAGATATATGTTTGTACAATCTTACTGTGAAAAAAAAACAAACAAACAACAACAAAAGAATATATTCTTAAACCTCTACAAATGTTTCATATTTTTAAAATTCTATTTTGATAGATTAACAAACTAAAATTATCTATAATAAAATGATATTTTGCTACACTGACAAACAAATTATATTTTGATATATGTTTATAAAATCTTACTGTGAAAAAAAAACAAACAATCTTTCTGTACAAAAAAAAACGTATTCTTAAACCTTTATAAAATGTTTCATGTTTTTAAAATTATATTTTGCTACATTGACAAACTCAAATTATATTTTGATACATTTTTATACTGTAAAAACAAATAACTCTAAAAACGATCTATAAATGTTTAATGTTTTGTACATATGTTTTATTTTCAGTTATAAATAACCCATGAAAACAAATACTATTAAAACTTTAAAATTATATATACTGATACATTTTTTATACAATAAATGTTTTGATTTTCGTATATTTTCTTGTTCTTTATTTCGTTATTATATATTTTTGCGTTCTCAGAGACATGGTTTATACAGTAAGACTCCTATAATTTGAACTTCCTCTAAAATTGGACTTCCTCTCATTTGGACTTCTTCTAAACCTGGACTTTCTCTAAACTTGAACGTTCTCGTCATTGAAATTGTATTAGCATATTTGATGCGGAGTTACAGTAAAACTCTTTACATGGTTTAGTCAGATATTGCACAGAAATGTTAATATTGGTACTATCTAATTAATGTAGATTAGCTATTGATAATTAATTTACACTAACTGTATTTTTTTCAGATTGCTATATTTAAAATAGTGTAAAACAACCCATCACAATGGCTTGAAACTCTAAAAGAAAACAAGTGACACTGATTTTACTCAAAAAACGTCAAATTATAGAAAAATTAAATGCTGGAGTTGAAAATAGCGTTATATTGAGAGATTATAAGATTGGAAGAAGTACACTGTTTTACATCAAAAAGAAAAAGGAGGAAATATTGAAGGCTGCTCCTTTCTCTCCAAATAAAAGACATGTCAAAAGAAGGACTCTTCGCAGACCAAAGCAAGTTGAATTCGATCGAATATTGCATGAGTGGTTTGTAGCAAAACGGAATGAAAGTGTAGCAATATCTGGGCCCATGTTAATTGCTAAAGCAAAATCTCTTAAGAAAGAGTTGAATATCGCAGAAGATATGAAATTTAGTGAAGGCTGGATTAGGAGCTTTAAGAGTAGACATGGTATAAGACAATTAACAATGTCAGGCGAACAACGGTCTGCTGATACACATGCAGCATCAAATTATTGTGACAAATTCAAGACGATAATTGCCGATTATGGTTTAACACCAGAGGATGTTTACAACGCTGATGAAAGTGGTGTAAATTGGAAGTGCTTACCTACAAAAACATTAGCCGGATCCGAGGAGCAGGAAATAAAAGGATTCAAATTAAATAAAGAAAGACTGACAGTGATGGTATGCGCCAATGCTTCTGGAACTCATAAACTTAAGCTTCTTGTCTTCGGCAAATCAAAGTGTCCCCGAGCATTGAAAGGAGTTTCGCCTTTGCCAGTATCCTATTATTCTTCACGAAATGGATGGATGAATCAACAGTGTTTAAAAAATGTTTTTTGCAAGAATTTGTGCTAGTTGTCCAAAGGCGTTTTCTTGAATTAGGTAAACCTGATTCAGAGTGCTTGATTCTGTTGGACAATTGTAGAGTACATCCTCCTGAGTCAGAACTAGTGTCATCTTGTGGAAATATTTTTGTGTGGTACTTACCACATAATGTGACTTCTCTCATCCAACCTATGGATCAAGGGATTATTTGGAACTTAAAATGTTTCTACAGAAATGATTTCATAATGAATATGATAAATGCTACCGTGAGTATAAGCGATTTTCAGCGCCATTTTACTATCAAAGATGCCATATTTTCTCTCGCAAGTGCATGGAATCAAGTTCGAGCAAGCACATTAACAAAAGCATGGGGTAAATTATGCCCAGCGCCAAAGGCTTCTGAACTGAAAGAATCAGAGAATACATCTGGTCTAGAAAAAATTCTTGAAACCAAACGGTTATCGACCAACCACGCTGTTCTTAAATCACTTAATGCAAATGATGTTGAAATGTGGGTGCAACAAGATGAGGAAACTATTGATCAATATCCTGAAGGCAGTAATGGTGATGAAAATAGCGACAGCTCCCATTCTCTGGACCCTAATGTACCTATTTACTATGCCTCCCTACGGGACACAGTTAGACACCAGGGTCGTTTTTTAACGTGGAGAAAAGGTACAAAAATAAAAAATTGTCTAAGTCGTGAAGGACTGATCCTCCACCGAAAGAGAACAAGAAATGGAAGTGCAGCATCTGAAGAACAGGTACTACACTTTGATCTTGACCAAGATGTAAATAACCAAGAACATTTTGATGAATCAATATCATGGATTGATGCAGAAAAGTCTATGGAGACGGTTATAAAATTTCTAGAAAAAAGTCCTTACTTTAGTGACAACTATGTTTTGCAAGCAATGTCACTCCGAAGAGATATAATCATAAAGAAGCTACAGAACCAAGAAATTGTAGATTTTTGTGATCGCTTACAGAATATAATGGCAGCGCCCGAGAGCTCAATCGATGGAAATTGAAACTGCAATGAAACTCATTCAATGAATAATTAAAAAAACTGTATTTTACATAAATGTATGATTTCTGTAGATGATAACTTAGGTAATAAATACCTAACAAGTAAGAGTAGATTTATTTTATTTTCAATGTTTTTGTTCCTGGTAATAATACTTAACAATTCTTACTTGCAATATATCTAAACTCAATTTAATATATACTTCAAGTATCATATAGCAATGAATTTCATTTTCTATTTCTTAATTCTTAGAAAATTAAAGTTAACTACATCACATTTTTTTATCACGAAACTTGAACAGCATCTTCTAATTTGAACGAAGCGGATGTTCAAATTATAGAAGTTATACTGTATTTGAGCTTCAGAGAATGGCCAATAGAGAGCATTCAAAGAACAGGGGTCGATAACTCATCTCGGACACCTCATGTCATTGATATGCAGAAGTGCTGGTATCCTGCCGAATAACAAAACTTTCTGTAAATTTCTACTTTACAGCTCTGTTCTTATATATATATATATATATATATATATATATATATATATATATATATATAATACTGTAGCAGCCATAAATAAATATAAATACACACGTATGTTCTCTAGTGAACTAATATACGATTTGGCTACACTCTGACCAATCAATTTGTAGGGTGCATTAATTTAATCAGTTTTCTGGAAAACTACTTCAGCCCCGTATTATTTGGACTACTGTTCTCTAATCTTTAGTATTATTTTCACAACGTTTCGGTCGATGTAACCTCCGACCTTCTTTATATCTATCTTACCGAACTCAGGGATTTGGTCGGAATTTCGAACGGAGCCTTTTATTTACTCACTCTTGTTCCGTCAGCCATGACTGGATAAAGATTCTAAATAATTCGCAATTGTATTTTTCGGTCCATGCTGAGAATTGAACCTTCAAAATATCACTTTTTGCAATTGATTTTTCCAAGTACCTTAACCACTGCGCCACAGGTCCTCGGGGGCAGTTCTAGTACGAATTTTGGGAGCCTTAGACCTATTTTATTTCTAGCTGAAAATATTACTATATATATATATATATATATATATATATATATATATATATATATATATATATATACAACTACTTCATTTACTCAGATAAAATTAATATACAAAAGTATAAATTCATGCATAAACTTTAAGTATTTACTTCGGAATATTCAGTGTAGCTTAATCGCCATATATATTTTATAAATTACTATATATATATATATATATATAAATAGACTCTTTCCCACTGATTTCAACGTATAAGGTTGCAACAACTAAGTTGCTCGGAAATCCACACAGATGGTTTGTTTATAGTAGTGAAGGCTTTGTGGAGAACCATCCACACTTTTTGTATTACTGCTAACCTTTGTCAGTGCAGATGACTGCCACAGGACAGAGTACACAATAGACCCCAGGTTTTTACATCAGAGTTACCTTCTCCTAGATTATGTCTTAACGAAGACTGGGGTGCATCTCTACCAGTGAATTAATGCGCCTCCAGATACCAACCTGGAAATTTCTATGACTCGGTGTGGTACATACATTGCCTAGACTTCCCAAATGGTGACCCATCTAGTACTGACCAGGCTCAATGTTGCTTAATTTTGGTGATCTCGCGAGAACCGGTGTGTCAACGTGATTGTGCCATATATATATATATATATATATATATATATATATATATATATATATATATATAGGTGGCAAAAACAAAGTCCGCACTTGTAATTTTAAAAAAAAACTGCTAATTTAAGCTAAATTTAATGTAATTGTTTAAACAAACTATACCCCATTTGATTGGCCTTTTATTTTTCTATAATTTTACCTGTTCATATTTGACTTTAATTTGAAATATTCAAGTGTTCACGTCAATTTAAAAAAATTACTTCAAATTGAGGAGGCAAAAAGAAAGTCCTCACAATGGAAAATTGTTATTTAAATGTAACTTTAGGACATTAATGCAACACAAATACAACAGGAACACAATGAACTAATTAATATTTAACCCTTCTGCAATTTGACAGCCTGCAATCTTTTGGGAATTCCTTGAATCAGACTGCAGCAATACTCCGGGGAAAGGGCATCTCACTTTTCTTTAATTTTTGTTCAAAGTTCTTCCAAATTTGAAATTTTATCATTGTGTAGCTGTTGCTTGATGTAATGCCATACGATTTCGATAGGATTGAGGTCTGGGGATTGTGCAGGCCAATCCAAACACGGAATATCATGCTCTTCCAGGAACCTCTGGACATTGCCAGCTGTGTGAATGGGATCATTATCCTGCATGAAGATGGGATTATCATCCAAATTCCAACTAAATTAGGATAGAAAATGCTCAGTCAACATATTAATGTACTTGGTCGAATTAATTCGACGTTGCAAGCAAACTATAGACCCCGGACCATTGGTACTAATAATACCCCACACTAAAACTGAACCTCCACCATCTTGCAGCATTGAAACTGAGCACCTAGGATTAAATTCTTCATCTTTCCTCCAATGGACGTACTGCCTACCATCACTGCCTAGCCTATTGAACTTGCTTTCCTCACTAAAAAGTACTTTTGACCAATATGAAGAGTCATGATCCTCATTGCATTAACAGAAATCATTGACTTGCATCTTGCAACATATCTTCTCAAATTAAATTCCTTTAATCTGTTCTTGACAGTAGAAAGATAGCACTTTTTAACAAGATTGCACTGTTGTTGGATTTGGGGAGGCGTTTCAAATTTGTTTCTTAGGCTAAGGATATTGATAGCATTTCTGCATACATTGTCGCTCAAGCACACAATCAGATCTCATCAAAGAATTGTACCAACAGCAGCCACCAACACAGTATGTATGAGGCGTGTTTTTTCTTTTCGTTCAGCGTACTCATTGACAATTTCCTACATCTGCCGGTGCTTTTCCTGCACAATACCCAGCCCTTTGCCACGTCAACATGGATTGGACTTCCCTGAAGCACGTCATTATTACCCCAGGAACGTCCACATCACATCCTGTGTGACGTACCCCAAGTTTCATCACAGTTATCTATTGTACCATCTTGGTGCAATAAATCACTCCCCTACAAAAAGTGGTGACCCTGACATTATTTGACGCAGACAACGGTCGGTAAAGATGACAGATCATGCAGGCCTGACCTATGGCCGTTTTGACTAAACTCAGCCAAAAGTCATTCACTTCTTATGACTATTTGTTAAAACGTCAGGCTAAAAAATTATCAGCATCATTCTTTAAGCACGACCAACACTCTCTAGTGACGATGTTGCAAGTAAACTTTTTCGGACATCCATCTAGCACAAAAATACCTAGAAATTCAATTAACGAATCATCACTGACAAAACAATGAAAGAAGTTAGTGTCTTCTGATAATGTATATCTGCTAATGACATCATGCTCTATAACAGGCGCAAGGGGAAAACAAATGAACACATATCTAAGGAAATGGTAGAAACACTAGAGGAACCTTCAATCTGTAGTGGAATGCGGACAAAAATGGATGGTCACATTCAATGCTGCCAAGACTAAGTTTGTTTCCTTCAATAATTACAAGAAACCTTCTCAACCAATAATAGCTATGATTAAAGACACATTAACTCAAAGTACTTCTTTCAAACTTCTCGGCTTAACGTTTGCAGGAACATGAGTTGGAACAAATACATTGAGAGCATTGCCAAGGCTGCTGCGAAGAAGGTGGGCTCTTTCTACAGTGCTAGAAAGCTACTTACATCTGAAAGTATCCTGTACCTCTATAAGACCACCATTCGCCCATGTATGGAGTACTGTTGTCACATTTGGGCTGATGCATCTGCTACTAGCCTCTCACTCTTGGACAGGGTACAAAACAGAGTCGCTAACCTGATAGGTCCTGAACTGTCATCTAAGCATCAGCCTCTGTCCCATCGACGAAATGTTGCATCCCTCTGCCTGTTCTACAAGTATTTTAATGGTGAATGCTCTGACGATCTACAAGCTCTTGTATTCCCTCGGCATAAATACCCCCGACAAACCCAAGTAGCAAAATCTCACCCCTTCACAGTAGAGATCCCGAGGTGTAAGAAAGTCTTTTACTCCAGTGGTTTCTTCCCCAGAACTGTTAGACTTTGGAACTCCCTTTCAGGATTCTGCTTTCCCAACTGTACTGACATGCAGAAGTTCAAGTGTAATGCGAACAGACATCTTGCTGCTCATCTCCCTTCATAATATCCCTGCAACTTATACCCCCGATAGTAGCTCCCTACTTCAAACTGGCACTGTGCCTTGTTTAGGGTAAAAATTGAATTAAAAAAATTGTCTTCTCACTTATTAAGGAGAGGTTCATAAGAGTAGTGGTTCATGGGCAGAAATCAGAAGCTCAGAGTTATTATTCTAGCGTGTCTTAGGGATCCATCCTGAGCCCAACTCTCTTCTTGATCTTCATCAATGATCTCCCAAATCACATCCTAATATCATTCGTAGACATTTATGCTGACGACACTACCATCTATTGCAACACTTCAAAGACCGTAAATGACCAAGATCTCTCTGATTCTCTCTCCTTAGATCTTGAGCATGCGGTGCAATGGGGTAAATGGTGGCTGGTTAATTTTAGTGCCTCTAAGACCAAACTTCTACCTTTCCATCATCAATTTCGTCTGGGTTCAATACAAACAAATGGCTATCGTCTTTAGTAGATTCCATGTTTTCACAAGAAAATGGAACACCTACATCAAATCCGTTGCCAAGGTCGCTGGAAAAATGATTGGATCATTCTACCACTCCAGTAGATGTCTCACTTCTGATGCAATTCTCTACCTGTATAAGAGCCAAGTACATCCTAGGATGGAGTACTGTCGCCACATCTGGGTTGGAGCTGCTCGAAGAACCCTATCCTTCCTTCACAGAATTCAAAACCAACTTCATAGCCTAGTAGGGATGCCCTTTTCTCTTCCCTGCAATCTTTCCCATAGAAGAGTCGTTGTGAGTCTCTCTATGTTCTATCGTTATTTTCATGGCAAGTGCTCGTCTGAGCTCCAATCTATGCCCCCATAACAAACTTTCACGAAAAACACTCGTCTAGATGAAACCACTATCAATAATTCCCCCTCTTTATCTGTGCATAAACCTAAACGTAGATTCCATGAACAAGGTTTCTTTCTTAGAACTGCACGCCTGCGGAACTCTGTTCTGTTTGCCTGCTTTCCAGATGACTACAATATTGTTGTCTTCAAGTCAAACGTGAAAAAATTCTTGATGAACCGTCCTCTTAAGTAATCTAATTTACCAAATTTTTATTACTAACGATTACTACGATATTGTCCCATTGACTACCGTACACTCATTGACCTTTATCCTTGATAAGAGGTGACTGCTTTGTAAAAAAGAAAAAAAAAAAAAAAAATCCAGCTCTTGAACACGTGTACATGGACTGATGTACCTAAGACATCTCATTATTATCTTAGGGACGCTCGCATCAATCTCAGTATGACGTAATTTTTGCTGTCTAGTTTGCAGTGACGCCAATCCTTCTCTATCGGTCTGTCCGGTTATAAGTGACTTCCTCCAGCATCTCCATCATTTTCCGGTTATTTTTGTATCTTTCCGATGCAAGAAAAACAACCGTAAATTTTATACTATTCATCTGCGTTTGTTAGTTCTTCTTTGCCGTATTTTTGTAGATGATTCTTTCTTAGTTGTGAAAACGAACATCAGTGGCCGGCCCTAATAACAAAAGTCACATTCAAAGATGCCGGCAAAATAAATAAAAATAATATTTTTCGTGAAAAGAGGGAAAAAGGTGAAGAGATTTATATAGTTTGCATGAAGCATTATTTAGCGTGTATATAAAAGAGATTTTGTCAACTAATTGTAAATAACTAATTCGTCAGGAGATGTTGCTTTTACAAAAGCTGACGAAGTTTCTAGTTATTTACAGCTAGGTGACTGAACATATTCATGACTGTGTAGTCATACCTAAATGTTTATGTAAAAAAAATAAATAAAATAAAAGTATGTATATATATATATATATATATATATATATATATATATATATATAACTACTTCATTTATTCACATAAATTTAATATACAAAAGTATAGATTTATGCGTAAACTTTAAGTATTTACTTCAAAAGTGCTCAATACGTAGGTAGAGCTAGTTAGTAATTTATAAAATATATATGGCGATTAAGCTACACTGAATATTCTGCGTTTCATCCAACTATAGGATTCGTCAGGCTTATGCGCATAAGCCTGACGAATCCTATAGTTGGATGAAACGCAGAATATTCAGTGTAGCTTAATCGCCATATATATTTTATAAATTACTATATATATATATATATATATATATATATATATATATATATATATATATATATATATATATATATATATAAACAAAGGGAAATTGCTCGAGGAAAATGCCTAATTCGGATCATTACATTGTAATGTGGATTACTCAACATACAGTTTGAATCATTTTACCACACTGCTTTAAAATTTGCTAATAGTTTATCCTCTAAAGAGAAGGTAAACATCGAAATCCTATAGGATAAGGAGTTAAAATATTTCTAATGTATTCTTTGTCTTACATAGAATAATAAAAATCTTTGGATCTGAAATTTAAACATTTCACGTCATAAATTTTTAAATTCATTAAATGACTAAAATTTGATTTATTTGCTCTATCTTGTATATCGAGCAATTTTTATTTAAGTGGGATAATACTTATAGAATATTACTGCCAATAATATCTTGTAAATCTTATAATCGCAGGTTTCCATACCAGCTGATTGTTGGATAATTTTATTCTGAAGTATATATATATATATATATATATATATATATATATATATATATATATATATATATATATATATATATATATATATATATATATATAATTTTATTGGATAATTTTATTCTGAAGTATATATATATATATATATATATATATATATATATATATATATATATATATGATAAGTTTTTAACATGTTTTATTAATCATTTGTTCATATATATATATATATATATATATATATGAATAAAATAAAGCAAGATATAAATGATGCTTTAGACGTTATGTGAATAAAAAGGAAAAACCTAAAAGAGTAAAAACAAAATTAAATCAACGTTTCGTCCCCATTTCAAGGGACATCATCAGGATTTCTAGGCGAGGATGTACAGGAAGACGATCATATCACATGCGAAAGAGGAGAAGTTTAGTTCTCTTTCTGTTCTGGAGAGAAAAAAATTTCATGATGAAAAGAGAATTTATATCAAGTGTGTGGAGGGGGGTCAGGTTATATACATATATGCATTTTTTTTTTTTTTTTTATCATCATCAACCAGGATCTAAGTTAATGTTTTGTTCATTTATTATTATATTACCTATGATTGGGGCTACATTATAAAATCATTTTCTTTGTTTGATGGTGCTAATGTTTGAAATTAAAGCAGATTCAATAAGTCTCCGTTTTGCTCTATCTGGGATGGATTTTAAGATTTTTGCACGTCCAAAGCCGAAAGAGTGGCCATGTTCGACACAGTGGGAAAAGAGTGCATTTAAGGGATTGGCATTTCTTATGTCCCTTTTATGTTCGCTTAGTCTGATTTCCAAATTTCGCTGTGTCTCACCTATGTATGATTTTTTGCAGTCATTACATGGGATGGAGTAAATACCGACTTTGGATGTGGAGATTTCAGCGGAATGCTTGCTAGTTTTTAAAGTTCGCTTTATAGTTAAGGAAGTGGTTTGTACTGTTTGTATGCCTAGATTATTAAGAGTATTGCAAATTGTGTCGTTGTTAGTGTGGGTAGGTATAAGAAGATGTCTATTTAGTAGTGGTGTATCTGGTGTGTTCTGTTTTTGTTTGTCTATGTTCGAGTATATTTTGATGGCTTTTTTCTTTGTTTTAGAGATAAGGTGAGTTGGGTATTGTAAAAGTTTTAGTGATTCGGTGATATGTGTGATTTCATTTTCGAGATATTGAGGGCTGCAGATTCTAAGGGCACGTAAGAAAAAACCGATGATCATGCCTGTTTTTATTTTATCACTGTGGTGCGAATAATAGTGTATATAATCATTTTTGTGTGTACTTTTTCGATGTACTTTAAACATAAGATCGTTTTCAAATCTTATGATAAGTACATCAAGAAAGGGTAGGGAGTTGTTATGTTCGGATTCATATGTGAATTTTATGGAGGGTTCGAACTGAGTTGAGTTTATTTTTTAATTCTTCTATGTGTGTATTTATTTCAAAAGCAGAACACACCAGATACACCACTACTAAATAGACATCTTCTTATACCTACCCACACTAACAACGACACAATTTGCAATACTCTTAATAATCTAGGCATACAAACAGTACAAACCACTTCCTTAACTATAAAGCGAACTTTAAAAACTAGCAAGCATTCCGCTGAAATCTCCACATCCAAAGCCGGTATTTACTCCATCCCATGTAATGACTGCAAAAACTCATACATATGTGAGACACAGCGAAATTTGGAAATCAGACTAAGCGAACATAAAAGGGACATAAGAAATGCCAATCCCTTAAATGCACTCTTTTCCCACTGTGTCGAACATGGCCACTCTTTCGGCTTTGGACGTGCAAAAATCTTAAAATCCATCCCAGATAGAGCAAAACGGAGACTTATTGAATCTGCTTTAATTTCAAACATTAGCACCATCAAACAAAGAAAAGGATTTTATAATGTAGCCCCAATCATAGGTAATATAATAATAAATGAACAAAACATTAACTTAGATCCTGGTTGATGATGATAAAAAAAAAAAAAAAAATGCATATATGTATATAACCTGACCCCCCTCCACACACTTGATATAAATTCTCTTTTCATCATGAAATTTTTTTCTCTCCAGAACAGAAAGAGAACTAAACTTCTCCTCTTTCGCATGTGATATGATCGTCTTCCTGTACATCCTCGCCTAGAAATCCTGATGATGTCCCTTGAAATGGGGACGAAACGTTGATTTAATTTTGTTTTTACTCTTTTAGGTTTTTCCTTTTTATTCACATATATATATATATATATATATATATATATATATATATATATATATATATATATATATATATATATATATATATATATATAATCATAATTTAGGAATTTAAACTTTTTATTTGAAACGGTTAAATTTCAAATCTAGAATTTTTATTATTTGTAAAACAAGGAATACATTTTAATAAGTATATTTCCTTAACCCATGAGTTGTCTCGAGACCTTGACCTGTATTCGAATCCTATCAAAAATCTGTCTGGACCTTTCACAAGTTTCGTTGCTATCTCTCTCTATTTTTTTTCTTTTTCTTTTTCTTCCTCCCTTTGTTGCTATATCTCTCTTTTTTTTCTTTTTCTTTTCTTTTTCTTCCTCCCTTTAAATTTTTATTCTCCCACTACCAGCTTTTCTCTTAACATCGAAATTTTACAATAAGGATTTAATTTGATATGTATATAGTCATAGTAAGTTTAAGTCATTTTCCCTTGTGCTGATTTATAAATATAATTTTAGTCACTAAAGCTGCATCTCATTTTTTAATGATTATTTTGCTTTGCTTTGATAAGCAATTATTTTAGCTTATTTTGTCTGTCTCCGGATAATTGTGGTTTTATTCACAAATTGATTTTACACTTGGATTGGATTATGAAACTTACATATTAAAAAACAATAAAAAAATATGTTTATTAAAAAAAAACAAAAAAAACAATATCTTCACCGGACTGATATAATCAAATATTTGCCGGATATTTCCTCCAACTAAAGGAGAAACCAAGGAATCATGTCTACATCGGATTGTTACCTTGTGACTTGGAAGAATTACAATACGCATTGGATGTGTTTACCTTCCTGCTACCAAAAACTCCCTCTTCAGGATTTATCATACAATTTTGGATCTGAAGTTCAATATCGTTTTTCATTCCGCACCAATATCTAATTTCCCTTATTTTATGATTCAAAATCTTTAAAAACTTTTAATTATAATTTTCTATGTTTATTACCTTTTTTTTTTTTTACAAGGAAGTCACCACTTATAAAAGCCAGGAGGCCACTCGGGGATAAGGATTATTGCGTGTACAGTAATCAAAGGGATAGTATCGTAGTAATCGCTAGTAATGAAGATTTGATAAAGTATCTTACTTAAGGGGGCGGTTCATCAGGAATTTGTTTATGTTGGATTTGAAGACATCCAAGTTGTAGTCAGGTGGGAAATGAAAGAGAGTTCCAAAGGCATGCACTTCTAAGAAAGAAGCTTTGTTCATTGAATCTACGTTTGGATTTAGGCACAGATAAAGAGTGGAGAAAATTACTGACAGTTGTTTCAGCTAGACGGGTGTTTATCATGAAAGATTGGCGAGTGGGGACCAGAGATTGGAGATCAGACGAGCACTTGCCATGGAAATAATGATAAAACAACGACAGGCTCGCAACGTCCCTTCTGTGGGAGAGAGGTTGCAGGGAAGAGAAAAGGGCATCCCCCACTAGGCTACGAAGTCTATTTTGTACTCTGTCAAGACAGGATAGCCTGTTTTTAGCAGGTCCTGTCCAGATGTGTCAGCAGTACTCCATCCTTGGACGTACTTGGCTTTTATATAGATAGAGAATTGCATAAGAAGTGAGATATTTTCTAGAGTGGTAGAAGGATCCCACCATTTTCCCAGCGACCTTGGCAACAGATTTGATGTACATGTTCTATTTCAGATCAGGAGTAAAGGTCAATTCCAGAAGCTTGTCAAAGACGAGAGCCATCCGTTTCAATTGATGCCAGATGGGGATCAGAGCGTTGATAATGTAAAGATAGAAGCTTGGTTTTAGATGCATTAAAAGTAATCAGCCACCTCTTCCCCATTGTACCACGCACTCAAGATCAGAGGAAAGAGAATCAGAGAGAACTTTGTCATTTACGGCCTTTGATGTGTTGCCATAGATGGTCGTTTCATCAGCATAGATGTCAACGAATGGTTTAAGTATGTATTTTGGGAGATCATTGAATCATTGATGTAGATCAAGAAGAGGGTTGAGTCCAGGATGAACACTTGAGGGACACCAGCATTAATATTGTGGGCTTCTGGTTTCTGCCCGTCAACCTTTAACAAATTAGGTGCAAACCATTTATAATATTTGCTAATATTTTTCCTCTGAGGAGATGAACAAACATCGAAAACTCATGGGTTAAGGAAATATACTTATTAAAATGTATTCTTTGTTTTACATATAATAAAAATTCTAGATATGCAATTTAACTTTTTCTAATCATAACATTTAAAATCCTAAATCATGATTTATTTGCTCTATCTGGTATATTGAGCAATATTAATATTAATTTAGCTGGGATTGTCTTATATAAAATATTACATCCAATAAAATTTTGTAAGACCGATAATCACTGGAATTGCATACTAGTAGATTTATCGCATTTAATTATTCTGAAGTATATATATATATATATATATATATATATATATATATATATATATATATATATATATTTGTTAATTTTTTATCTATTAAACATTTGATTTTTTTTTTATTCAAATATATATTAAATATCTTTACGTTATCGATGAATAAATGAATAATTTGAATAAACAACATTCAAATGTTTAATTAATACAAAAATGAATAATTACAAATAATACGTCCCAAACGGGGGCGACTAGAATGTATACAAAGGACAAATAACTTCTCTTAAAAGCGCCCAGGAAGCGGAAAGAAAATACCACAAAATCGCTAGGTGTATAAGAATTTTGGGGGAATTTTTGACACCCGTTAACGCGAAACTGCGAATCTTCTATCTATAAATATAAAAGCGAAAATGTATGTATGTATGTGTGTTCGCTTTTTCTGTGTGTCTACAAAAAGCTTCTTCCAGAGAAGCGGTCGGTCGGTTCACAACTTTTTAAAACTTTTTATATCACATACAAATCGTAATATCTCACACTTAACGAAGCTCGCCTGTCTATTTAATTTGATCGATTTCAGAAAGATAAATATTCAATATTTGTCGCTCGCCGCATGTGGGTTAGTCTTTTTCCTACAACATCTTTTGGGGGGGGGAGGGGGGCGTTCATCAGTAAATGAATACTATCCCGCAGCCAAACTTGACCTCATTTAAAACGGGCACCTGCTAAATCCAAGTAATTAAATAAATTCAAACGTGTTTCCGTTAGCATCTCGCGGTGGGGCAATGGTTAACATCGCACTTTTTTTTTTTTCACACTTTAATTTACAACTTTGCGTCTAGGGTTCGGGTTCGATCCTCATGCTTACTTTTTTTTACCCCCCCCCAGACACCTACAAACACCCGGGCAACGCCGGGTACCCCTCGCTAGTAAAAAATTGAAAAAAAACTCGTAATTTCTCTTTTAAAATGGGGTTGTTTATTTTCTTTATGGAATATACTTCCAAAATAAACTATTAAAGTTGTTTAAAAAATAATAGAAATATTATTTTTTATTTTTTTTAAAAACAGTGTTTACAAAGTGCCGGCGCGCCTTCATGCAGCCATTTTTTTACGTAATGAAATCAATTAAATTTTACGAGTTAATTTTTTTTTTTAATTTTTAAACTTTAAAAATCTATCAAAATTTTTTTACTGGTTAAATTTTCACGATATTTTCAGGGTCAATGTGAAATTTTATGCCCTTTTCAACAAACCGAATATAATATTTTAGACAAACGTTTTTTTTTAAATTCAGCCCATCCCATTTTGAAATGTCTATTAAAATTTTAATAATTAATTTACTCACCAAAGTTTTATATATCACAAATTGAAAATAAAAGATCAATAAATAATATATTGTAAATTAAAACAAAAAAAGAGGCGTTTTTTGGAAATTTACCTGTAAAGTCCAAAGTGTAAAACATTTTTTTAAAAAACCACGTTGATTTTTTTTTTCTTTTTAATTTGAAGCCTATGTTCTGCTTATATTGTCCAGTAAGTATTGGACGCTGACGACAATTTTTTCTATTTCATTCAATGTTTTCTTTTTTTAGATATTTAAAAATATCACTCAATAAAGTAGAATTAAAATATATTAAATCAAAAATTTAAGTATTTCTTTGAGAAAAGAAAAAAAATTCTTCAACTGTTTTTTTTTTTAAAGCAAAAACGTATAAGTAAAATTTGACTAGTTTTAAACTTTTGGAACACATATTTCTTCACGCACAAGTCTAGACAGCTTACGCGAACGTGTGATTTTTACTTCCTTCTGTCCATCCGTAGTTCTAAACATGAACAAACCAGTACTTCCGGTGTTTCGATAACAACGTAAAAATGCTTACATAATGGCGGCTTTTTCAAATAGTCATTTAAAAAATTCTTTTATTTAAAAAAATAAATGGAATTGAAAATATAAATGTGGATAAATTCTTAACAATGAACAATGGAACTACACATTGAATAGTATTTTTTATATAGGTAAGATTTTTTTAATTTATATCGATTTTTATAACCGAAGTAAGTAAAATTTCGTTGATTTTCTTCAGATCGTTTTTAAAGAAACCCGATTAAAAAAAAACAAATATTGCATTATTTGCTATTAAACCTGTTATTTTTAAAATTTTGATGTTTGCTCCTTTAATTGAAAAAAAAAAATTAGGGCTTGAATTACATTTTTTAAGTAGTTATAAGCTTGTAAAAATAGGAGGTCGAATTATTCAATTTTTTTTCACGCATTCTAATGGTCGGTTACTGACACTGCTACAGAATCGAAAATAAAACAATAAATACATCAACAATCTTATATATATATATATATATATATATATATATATATATATATATATATATATATATATATATATATATATATATGTGTGTGTGTGTGTGTGTGTGTGTGTGTGTGTGTGTGTGTGTTTCTATATACAAACATGGATATAAATATATATATATATATTTATATATACAAATATATAAACATATATATATGTGTAAACATATATATATAAACATATAAATATATATAAATATATATAAACATATATATATATAAACATATATGCATAAACATATATGTATAAACATATATATAAACATATATATAAACATATACATATAAAATATATAACCATATATATATAAATATAAACATATAAACATATATATATAAACATATATATATAAACATATACATATAAAAATATATAAACATATATATTAACACATATATAAACATATATAAACTCAAATATGTATATATTCATATATATATACATATATATAAACATATATATATATATATATATATATATATATGTATATATATATATATATATATATAAACCATGGCCTACTATAATAATATAGTATACTAAGCCATGATATAAACATATATAAACATACATATATTAATATATATATAAACATATATATATGTATATATATAAATATATATATATGTTTATATATATAAACATATATATATGTATATATATAAACATATATAAACATACATATATTAATATATATATAAACATATATATATATACAAATATATATAAACATATATATATAAACATATATATATATACAAACATATATAAACATATATATATAAACATATATATATAAACATATATATAGACATATATAAACATATATATATAAACATATATATAGACATATATATATGTATAAATATATATAAACATATATAAACATATATATATATATTAACATATATATATATAAACATGCACATATAGATATATATAAACATATATATATATAAATATATATATAAATATATATATAAATATATAAATATATATTTATATATATATATAAAAATATATATATTTAAATATATATATAAATATATATATAAATATATATATAAATATATATATGTAAATATATATATATATAAATTTATATATATATAAATATATATATGTAAGTATATATATATAAATGTACATATATATATATACATTTACATATATATATATAAATATATATATAAATATATAAATATAAATATATATGTATAAATATAAAAACATATGTATTTATAAATATATATATATAAATATATATATAAATATATATAAATATAAATATATATAAATATATATAAATATATATATATAAATATATATAAATATATATATATATATATATATATATATATATATATATATATATATATACTAGCAAGTGTACCCGTCGTTGATCTATGAAAGTATGATAGGTTATGAAAAGGAAGGTATGTAAAGAGATAGGTTCGAATTTGGGGATATCAAAACCAAAGCAAAATATGATGAAATTAAAAATAAAGTAGATAAACCTCATAATTTATTATACCATACCTGTTCACACTGAAACACTTATCACAATATTCTGTGGATCTATATTAAAAAACCTTGTAAACTTTGTGAAATATTTCCATTCTATGGGGCTCAGGTGCGAACGAACACCCCATAATTTTATGATATCATATTTCTTCAAACTGAAACATAATTATCAAAGTATACTTATGCTTTGTGCCTATTTCCATTCACAGACCCCACAATTTTATTATACAACCCCTATTTAAGTTAAAACATACTTATCAAAGTATTATTATGTACATCTATATCAAAAAATCTTGTAATCTAACTTCCAAATCTGACCCCCAAGATCGCCATGGGCATGGAATATGTGCCTATATAAAAGATTGCTTTCCATGTGGTAGGGACATCTCCAGAGAAGATCCTAACTTACCCTATATGTGCTTCCGAGTAGCACTAGCTCACACTACTGCATTTATATTTACTCTCTATCGCCCCCATAACAGCGAAGTTACTATCTTTAAAAGCATATCTGAGAAAATTGACCAAGTTCTATCAGCATATCCTTCAGCTAACATTCACGTATGTGGAGACTTCAATGTTCACAATGTGGAATGGTTGACCCACTCAAACAAAACCGATCATGAGGGGAGATTCTGTCATGATTTCTCCATTGCTTATGACCTCACTCAGATTGTTCACGAACCCACCCGTGTGCCCGACAATGACGGCCAGTATGCAAGTCTCCTAGACCTTTTTCTCACAACTTGCCCTGAACTATGTTCAGTTTCCGATCTGTCTCCTCTTGGATCTTCCGACCACTCAGTTGTATCAATTAAGATAAAAATGAAATGTAATAAGTCCTCAGACGTACCTTTCCATCGTACAGCATATCGATACACTATGGCTGACTGGGATAGTTTCCATACATTTATATCGGATCTTCCTCTGCGCTCCATGTTTGAAAAGGATGTGTCGTCGATAGTATCAGATCTGACAGAATGGTTAATTGTAGGTATAGACAATTTCATACCCTTGAAAAAATTCAAGCAAAAACCTAACAGCCAGCCATGGTTTTCTCCAGAATGTGCTGCTGCTATTGCACACAGAAATCACTTTTTCCACTGCTTCCAACGTAATAGAAGTATAGAAACTAAAGCCGCTTTCAGGACTGCCAGCAACCATTGTAAGAAAGTAATAAAGAATGCAAAAGAGTTGTATGCTCAGTCCGTCAAGTCCAAAGTAGCTGAGCAGCGGCTTGGTTCCCACCAGTTTTGCCAAATAGCAAACAAAATCCTGGACAGAAGCGTGTGCTCTATCCCAACTATCATCAATGGACCTGAGGTAATCTCGTCAGCATCAGACAAAGCCAAACTCTTTGCCAAGAACTTTGCAGCCAATTCTACCCTTTGCGACTAAGGCCGCCAACCCCCAATATTTCCTCCTGTATCAGAAAACACCCTATGTGATATACAAATATCTGTATGTGATGTTGCCAAGCTAATCAAAAACCTTGATTCCAGTAAAGCAACCGGCCCTGACGGTATTCCAATTATAGTACTCAAAAAACTTCGACCAAAACTAGCACCCATACTTACAAAACTGTTTAAACGTTGTCTTAAGGAGAATTGCTTCCCATCACCCTGGAAAATCTCATCAGTATGCCCTGTATTTAAGAATTCAGGTGATCGTTCATCCCCCTCTCAGTACAGGCCAATAAGTCTCCTGTGCGTCATGAGTAAGTTGCTGGAATCTGTGTTAAATAGAGAAGTAATCAACCATCTCAGCAAAAATAACCTTCTTAGTGACACACAATATGGTTTCCGTTCTGCTAGATCTACAGCAGATGTGCTTACAGTTATATCTCATAGGATTAGCGAATCTCTCGACAGATGCAACCTTTTTAGGGCAATTGCTCTTGACATATCAAAGGCCTTTGATAGGGTATGGCATAAAGGTTTACTTCACAAGATCTCCAGCTATGGTATAGCTGGAAATGTCTTCTCAATTATTAAATCATTTCTCTCTGATAGGTTCATAAGAGTAGTAGTTTATGGGCAAAAATCAGAAGCTCACAGTATAAATGCTGGAGTCCAACTCTTTTCCTGATCTACATTAATGATCTTCCAAATCACATCCTTACATCATTCGTAGACATTTTTGCTGATGACACTACCATCTATGGTAGCACATCTAAGACAGTAAACGACCAAGTTCTCTCCAATTCTTTCTCCTCTGATCTTGATCACGTTGTACAATGGGGAAAGGAGTGGCTGGTTACTTTTAATGCATCTAAAACCAAGCTTCTATCTTTACATCATCAACGTTCTGATCCCCATCTTGTATCAATTAAAATGAATGGCTCTCGTCTTGGGGAGGCCTCAAGTTTTGACAGGCTTCTGGGTTTGACCTTTACTCCTGATCTTAAATGGAATACGTATATCAAATCTGTTGCCAAGGCCGCTGGAAAATGGTCGGATCCTTCTATCGATCCAGTAGATATCTCACTGCTGATGCAATTCTCTATCTATATAAGAGCCAGATACGTCCAAGGATGGAATACTGTTGCCACATATGGGCAGGAGCTGCTAGAAAAGACTTGTCCTGCCTTGATAGGGTTCAAAATAGACTTCGTGGCCTGGTGGGAGATGTCCTTTTCTCTTCGCTGCAACCTCTATCTCACAGAAGAGATGTTGCGAGTTTGTCCCTGCTTTATCGTTATTTTCATGGAAAGTGTTCGACTGAGCTTCAATCTATGGTCCCCCCTCGCCAAACTTTCACAAGAAACACTAGACTAGCTGAAAACATTATCAATAATTTTCCTCACTCTTTATCTGTACCTAAACCTAAACATAGATTCCATGATCAAAGCTTCTTTCTTAGAACTGCACGCCTGTGGAATTGTCTTCCGTTTTCCTGCTTTCTAGCTGTCTATAATATGGTTGTCTTCAAGTCGAACGTGAACAAGTTTCTAATGAGCCGTTCCACTTAAGTTAACAAATTTACCGAACTTCCATTACTATCAATTACTATATTGTCCTTTTGACTACTCTACACTTTTTAACCCTTATCCTTGAGTGGCCTATCGGCCTTGATAAGTGGTGACGCCTATGTAAAAAAAACAAAACAAAAAAAAAACGTTTTTTTTTAAATTTTTTATTTTTTATTTCCACACTTTGTGGACCAGGCGCGAATGCAGACCCCACAATTTTAATGAACCACCGTTCTGCCAGATCAAATATACTCATTCCTGTGTCTTGATACATCTTCTATCATTATATGTAATCAGTTTTTTTTAAATAATCAACCATATAGGAGCCTATTCGTGACCACACACACGCACACATTCAGCTTTATATTATAGATATATATATATATATATATATATATATATATATTCACTTATTGTTTCGTAAAATAAACTTTTCAAATCATAATTTAAACTTAAATTGATATTAAATTAAAGTGTCCAATTCATTTCGTTGATATGATGACGTTCCAAAAGTAATGTATCCTACGTTTTATTCCACCCGGATAGATCAGATGGGATTGCAAACTGCATTGTTATAATGACTGAACTTAAGCATTCATGACCCGAAAATTCCATCTTCCTATTGCAGATATTGACGGTGTGAGATGAAGAAAGCAACCCATGTCATGGATGTACCTCAGAAGCAGAAATGCGTCATTGAATTTCTCCATGCAAAAAAAATTGAACTGATCAACATTCACCAGTGCCTGCTGAACGTTTATGAAGCCAATGCAGTTGATGTTAGCACAGTTAGGAGATGGGTTCGTCGATTACAGAGTTGCGACAGAAATGTGAGCGACAAAGCACGGCTCTGGTCATTCATACACGCTCACCACACTGTCGCTGGCAAATGTGCATTGAGAATGATGATGACTGTGTAGAAAAATATATTCTGCAGAACAAACGGATGCTCATTTTCATGATAACACTCCCGTTTTCGTAGCACTTCGACTTTATTTTTTCAGTTAAAAATAGGATGCATTGAAACGAGCCTCGTAACTTGGTTTGGCTTAAAGATGACGACTGTTGCCGAGGAAGTCATTCTAACGCACCATTTTGCGGTGAATCTAATATTATTGTCTTGTGTTGTGTTTCATTTTACGAAAGGTGTTTGTTTTCAAGTAAGATTTGGAATAATGGAAATAATTAACGAAAAAAAAAAACACAAGCTAAGGAATTATATCCTCGCCCCCCCCCCCAACCCACACCAACAGGGATTAGAGCATTCATCTTACCCGGTCCCTGTTGATTGTGGTGTAATGGTGGTTCTGTGCAGTTCTAGGATGTCCATCCTCCCAGGCTTTGCTTTCTCTCTTTGAGAAAGGATTAGTTTATTGCTAATCGCTTGTATAAGAATGTCGATGGGGCTGCCCAGGCATTTTTTGCAGGCTAGAGTGCCCCTTCTTGGAGGCGCTGACCTCTCAATCCCACTTTCCGACCTCTTGTGCAAAAAAAATTCTTGTAGTGGAAGAGAACTAAATACTCCCATGTGAATGAAATGAACGCACTTTTTTTTTTTTCATTTTACTTTAATACTAGCCTTGGTGGCCGGCGTTGCCCGGGTGTTTGGAGGTGTGTGTTGAGCAAAAAAAAAAAAAATGCGGTAGTAGGCAGGCAGGCTCAAACCTGTACCGCAAAGGAGACATAAAACGCGAAAAGAAAAACGTGACGTCTTTGCTGTTGCGCCTATCCCCAAACTGGAAGTGACGTAGGCTTAAATTAAGGCTAGACAATCGAAAAGAGGGGGATGACTTTCGAAAATACCGGCGAAAAAAGCAACCCCTCCCTGTAGAAATGTGCCCAGTTGAGGGTGAAGGAATTAATGTTATTGGCCAATTTTTTTATATTTGTCATCCGAAGGATCGAGTTTCAAAATGTTTCCAATCTCGTGAAAGTTTGTAGCCTATGTCGAAAGTTTTAAGCAGACATACATACATACATACATACATACATACATACATTTAAACAGACAGGTGAGATTTATATTATAGATGTTCTCAAAATCAAGGGGGGTCTTTATAGGGCTAATATCTATATTGGAATTTTCACAATTATATGCGGTTACAAAGATATTGTGACATCGACAAGAAGAGACGAATACAACATAGATGAAAATGTAATAACAACTTTGAAGCGAAAAATGTTTTGCAAAAAGCTGGTATTTGCGGGATCTATCTCCTAAGATGCGTCTTTTTAACGGCTTTTATATATATTTCTTGTTCTCTGGGCTCGTTTCAACTGTAGAAATAGTGAGCTTTGTCTTCTGTGCTACAGTTGCTGATTTTATCTTCATACATATCCTGCTGTCTTGAAGATGCAAATAGCAGCAGGCGAACTTACTCACCGGAAAATCACAGCCAAAAGAGGAAGAAATTTGAAAGAACTGCTCAGTGAAAATTCTAAAAAGGTACCTTGTGATTGGTTGTTTTTCATTTAACCATAGGGCACATAGCAAACAACATCGTTAATAATTTCAATACTTGATCTCTATATGCGATACAGATATCCAAATATTCCATTAACGTTCTCTTTTATCTCTTAAATTTTCAATTAGTAAAATTTCCTTTTCCCAATTGATCTATGCTATAGTAGATCTTCTTGTGGTCTCTTGGTCTTGCCGGATTCCAGAACAAGAATTCATCTATTCTGGTGGAGTATCTAGCTAAGTGTTGTTACTTAAGGTAACATTACTTGGAGAAGGTGCACCATTCCGCATATGAACCCATGTCCAGGGATCTCTTTTGTATTTGTTATTTTGAATATTTGGTCAGGGTTTACTTGTAGGGTGAAATATCTTTTAACTAACAGCTTGTCCTGACAAACCCTTGTGCAGAAATACCGAAGACTTTCAAGGATACGTCTAATAGGCTATCTTAGTGAATCTAGGATTTTGTGTCTTATTAAATTTTGTTACTGGTATCGAAGGGCGAGTGGGAGTGCATATTAGTTACTGATTAAATTCTTCTTCAAGTTTTTCTAAATCCAATTATAAAAAATTTAGATACTTGTACAGCTTAATCAAGACATTAAAAAATGAAAATATTGAAAAAAAAATTATATTGTAAGTACTCGTTGTGGAATAAAGTTTTCATAAAAAAAATCACTTTATTTGATCAAATAGCTTTTTATTTACAGAGGAAAATCAAATTTTAATGCGATTGATCATATCGTCGCCATTTGCCTATTTCCGGGGACGAGGAGGTGGGTGCCTTTAAACGAAAAAACGTTTAACAAAAAATGAAAATGAAAAAAGATTAAAAAGTACAAAAAACTCTCTAAAATAAGTGAAAACCACTAAAATATTTGTCTAGCTATTTTTTCTGCCCATGTTTCAAAATGATCTCATCAAATTTTGACAAACTTTAATCGGCGATTGGAGTTATCTCCACTGGTGCCCCCTCTTCATCTGCAAAAAACTAGATGGCCACGACACGGCGGATCTCATTAAAGTTTAATTTTCCTATGTAAAAAAAAACTACTTGATCAAATTAAGTGATTTTTGGTATGAAAACTTTATTCCATAACAAGTAAATACAATATAATTTTTTTTTCAATATTTTCATTTTTTAATATCTTCATTAAACTGTACAAATACCAAAATTTATTAATGATCAGAACTAAATATACAAATCGAACAAATTGATTCAAAATATTTTTTATTTTTGTTATATTATGAATAAGCGTATGGTGGCGGGAAGAACCAAACAAACAATATAAGTTTAATTGTAAGCAATTGATTGCTCAGTCGTTTATTTAAAAAACAAACTTAAGAAAAGCAAAATAAAATAGTGTTCTTCAGTTCAACAACAGTTTGTCCCTGCTGTTAAGGTTATTCATTTCAGCATAGTCTTTATTAGCGATCCGTGTCCTTCTTTTGGGTAAGCTGTCAAGTCTTCTGACGTACGTAGTAGCAGCATCTGGTAGTAGCGCCTTCGATGGATTTGTTGATCCTTAGGCTGGGGATTTGACCAGTGGTCTGGTGTGGAAGTATTAGCCGATGATAGACTGGTGAAGTTGTTGTAGTCGAGACCCGTGGCCAAACTGGCCAGGGTTAAAGTTGATTGCTCTCCTTGGTTTTGAAATTGGATTCTCAACTGATAGGGATTTGTGTGGCATGCGCCGGGCTCTATCGAGCCAGTCTTCTGAATTAGCTTGACTCCTCTCTATTTAAACGAAATTTTAACAGGTAACCGGCTCCCACGGCAAGTCTTTTCTGATTGGTCAAAGTTGGATTTTGACAGCCAATCAAACTTGGAAATTAACCAGAGTTGAGTATTTGGGTATTTTGTAAAGATTTGTAAATATTGTTGTTTTTAACTGCTGCTGCTATTATTTGTTATGGTTGGGGCTGTCCCTTCTAATTCCATAATGTATTCGCTGCTCCTACTTATTTATTGTTTTCTTTGCGAGAAAGCTTCACAAATCGAAATGAGATCTCGCACTCAAGTTTGTCACATTTTCTAACATGGACAAGTTTGTATCGTATCTTATTAATGAAGCAGAATTGTTGCAAAACTATTGTTAAGTCAGACCCCCCCCCCCTCCCCGCTTCATTTGTGACTGATAGCTTTTATCGGATACAAATGGAAAAGCAAATCAACATTAGTCCATGCAAAATAAGATAAGAAAAACAAGTTTTTGAATTTAACAGTTTTCCAACGAGTGAAAGTTTGGATTCAATTGATACACAAACGTAATAATGTTTCATTTTGTCGCGTCACGTGCGTCGGAATTTTATATATAAGATTTTTTTAATCAAATTTTAGATGAATCGTTTGCCTCATCCGAGAACATCCCTTTTTATTTTATTAAAGGATAACATTTTTTCCGTTTCTCTAAAGTATAAAAAAAAAAATAATTTCTTTTCCATGTCGTTCCTGATCCAAACTTGGATAAACCAAAGATTTCTGAGTTCGATAAGATGTCCCTGAATAAGATCGGAGGTTACATTAACCGAAACATTGTGCGAATAACACTCAAAAGTGGGAACAGTAGTTCAAATAATCCAAATGATACGAATAAACCTGGACTGAAAACCAAAGTCCTTTCCCCATCCTCCTGTTTTCCGTCGGAAACTTGTGCAAAGCTATAATATTCTGAAACTTTCTTCAAATAGAAGCATTTTTTTTTTTTTTTTTTTTTACTCACCTTCAATCCAAATAAGGCAAATCGCCATTTGGACATAAGGGGCTACTATTCCTGACCATGAATAGATAAACAAGATGTTCGTTTATGTTACATTTGAACTTCTGCATATCAATGTAGTCAGAGAAGCAGAAAGGAAATTCCAAAGTCTAGCTGTTTGAGGGAAGAAATTATTTAGGGACAACAACAGTGAAGGGGTGAGATCTGTAGAGGACTAGGATATATAAATCCTAATCCCGTTACAAAAGAAAATGATGAAACGAATGGAATGAAGGAAACAAAGACTCAATGATGGATGAGATAAACGTCGTTTATTTACTGTTGAAAGAATGAATGTTTTAGATATAACACGTGTTCATGTCCGCGCTCGGGTGTAACCATCGTTTGTTGCGGGACTGGTGGTGTAGAAAGAAAAGGAAATGTGTGTTCATCACACGTTAGGGTCACTATCATTTGTTCGCGCGTGGGAAGAGAAGTGTGTAATGTAGTAGACATGGGGATGATAGTCCAGCATGTAGACAAAGACATGTTAGCAGTCAGCTACGCGGAGGTGTTCTCCGACACAAATTGTAGAAGAGTTGTCTGGTTGATGGACCAAAGCAAAAGGGGAAAAAAAAGTGAGAAAGTCAATCTAGTTCATGGAGAGAGAAAGCGTATAAAGTGTACTTGTACTGTTTGTTAGCTTTTTGCCACACATGGTAGCGAGTGGCGTGAAGCATGGGTGCGCGCCTCCTAAAAGGGAGGCGGCTGGTTCGCCGAACCTCTCAGCTCGAGAGCTGGTCCGAAAAGGAAGATGCTGCTTATTGCTCTTGCTTTTATAATTGTTTCCGGTGATCTTTTGCGCATGTGTGGATTTCCTTGTATGTGCGTATGTGAGTACATGTGTGTATGTTAGCGTGTGTGTATACACATGAATGTGAGTGTATATACGTGAACGTGAATATATGTACATGTGTGGACGTGCGCACGTATGTACATGACAAGTAATATAGCTTGAGATGTGAACGCGTGTTTTTGTGTGAGACTAGAAAAAGCTTGCGCAGATCTTATTGCTAAGCGACCTTGTAGGGGATATTTACATCAAGGGGACACAAGTGCAGTGAGTTCATCAGAACACATTCCATTAAAATACTTGTAAAACAGGTACAGGGATGCAACATTGCAGTGATGGGACAGGGATTGGAGCTCAGTTGACAAAGTGGGACTTATTAGATTGGAGAGTCTTACTTAAATCAGAATCAATTCTCAAGTGGGGGTGGATCACAGTTTTTGGTGGAATTGAAGAGCCAACTTTTTAAACTTTCGAGCGATTATCGAGATTTCCAAGATGACTGTCTAATGTTAATCATTTTTTTTTTCTTGTTCTAACTTAAGATTCGATTTTACTTTTGTTTATACGTAAAGAAATACTTTAAAATAAGTTAAAACACAAAACTTATCCGGGTAAGTAGAAGAGTAACTTATCTTGCCTTTGGTAACATTTATTTCTTATATATTTATTTTTGTTATTTTTTTTGTTTGTTATTTTTCAGTTTTTCGGGGTTTTTTTTTTGTTTTTTTTATTCTATGCACCAAATTGCTCGTTAAGTATAACCCTACACTTCTGAAGTCTATAGGAAAGTCCGATTTTTTTATTCCAAAGAAAATATTTGTCCGTTCACTTAACACCATGGATGAATGCACTTCTGAAGAACAGATCGTTATCACACATATATATATATATATATATAGCTTATAATTCCCACTCGTTCATGATGATGATGGTGGTGGTGGTGGTGATGTGATGGCGATGATAAAATCTACAACAAGGTCACCAGATTCACTTGTTTGATACAATTACAAGATTATTAAAATCGCTTGCCAAAATGTAAATAAAAATTTACCCCGAGGAGATGAGTAATTGTGCAAAAAGTCAACTTTCTATAACAATATGACTTGTTAGTAAAACGGTCAAAGACGACTCCCTGTTAGGTGGTCTCTCATTCGGATCTACAATTTCAAGAAATCTACAAGGTTATATCTATATATTTAGAAAAGTGAAATTGTCTCTGTGTCTGTCGGTGTGTGTACATTTCCCTACCAAATAAATCTGTCAATTTTCAGTCTACAGACTCGAGATTTCACATAAGGGGTATTGAGATTTGGGAAAATCTTTTTAATCAGTTTTCGGCCAGAAATTTGGCTGTTAAGGGATCAAAGTTCAACGATTCCACCTTTGAAAATTCTACCAAACTCCTCTGCCAATTTTGGGTCTAAACACTTAAAATTTTAGATGTAGGTTCCTTGGACATTTTAACTTGATTTGAGCCCAAAACAATAAATGTTAAAGGGTCAAAATTGGGATCAAAGTTTTAAAAAATTTGACCTCTCAGCCAATTTTTTGAAATTTTACATAAAGTGTATTCAGACATAGGACAGCTTTTAATCGATTTTTGGCTAAAAATTTGGCTACCAAGAGGTCAAAGTTCAAAAGATTTGACCTTTGCGGTTTGTAGCAAACTATTCAGCAAATTTTGGGTCTAAACATTTGAAATTTTACATAAAGGGTATTCAGACGTGCAGCAGGCTTTTTAATCAGTTTTTGGCCGAAAATTTGGCTGCCAAGAGGTCAAAGTTGAAAGAGTTGACCTTTGCAGACTCTATCAAAGTTCTCCACCAATTTTGGGTCTAAACACTTGAAATTTTAGATGTAGGTTACTAGACATGAGTCAAACTTTTTAATATATATATATATGGTCATTCAACCAGCTAATAACCCCAAGCCGATGTCTCACAAGTAGGGGTTTTAGGATTGTTCTGAATATGAATAAAATCTGTTCTGTCTAAAGATAGTATAATGATATCGTGGAGTTTTTGTTCCTGTAAGGCATCCATAAAATAAAAATATGCCACAGACTCCGATAAGGATATTGGAGATAAACCGCAATAACCAGATATATTCTGACACTACATTAACCAGATTACTTAAATACTTTTACAATTTTAACAAAAGGGCTACACAATTATTGCGGGTTCTCCATTCATGCCTCAACATATTACATATGAAAGATGCTGTTGTAAAATTTCTACAGGTCCAGCTAGCCTAACTAAATGCTGTTTATTGAGCTAACATCACTAGGGAGAGGTGCATCATTTTTTTTTTTTTTTTTTACATGGAAGTCACCACTTATCAAGGCCCGGAGGCCACTCGGGGATAAGGGTTATTGCATGTACAGTAATCAATGGGATAATATCGTAGTAATCATTAGTAATGGAGATTTTATAAAGTGTCTTACTTAAGGAGGCGGTTTATCAGGAATTTGTTTATGTTGGACTTGAAGACATCCAAGTTGTAGTCAGTTGGGAAACAGGCAAACGGAAGAGAGTTCCACAGGCGTGCACTTTTAAGAAAGAATCTTTGCTCATGGAATCTACATTTGGATTTAGGCACATATAAAGAGTTGGGGAAAATTTTTGACAGTTTGAGTTGGTGTATTATTGTTCAAGAGGATCTTATTTGGGATTTGACTGTTTTTTAATATATTGAATATTTGCTCATGGCTTACATGTAGAGTGAAGTATTCTTATATCAGGTTTGCCTGATAGACACTTGCACAGAGAGACTATAAAGACACTTGATTATAATGTTTACTTGTAGGTAATTTAAATTGTGCACGCGCGCGCGTGTGTGTGTGATAATGGGGCAATAAAACTTCTATTATTTCAGAAAAAAAAAAGATAAAAACAAATAATTGTATATTTTTATTTCATAGTAATGTTATTATTAATAAAAAAGAAAATAATTTAACGAGAAAAAAAAAAAACAAAAACAAAAAAAGCTTACCATTTTTAACACTCACGTGCCAAGGGAGATAAACTTCAAATACAAAAATGATTTTTTTTTTTTTTCAAAGCAGAAAAAAATCTGTCTCTGTTAAAGACATCCTATCCATAACAGTAAGTGTCCCATATCATTTACGATTCAATACTCTTTAACGCAAAGTTAGGGGGGGGGGTATTTATCTTTCTTTCTAACAAATGAGGTCAGTTAATATTATTTATAAAATTATTTAAAAATCATTTCTTCGTGTTCAGTCAAAATGAATGCCTTTTTGTTTTGATAAGCTCCTAAGACCGACTCACTTTCAATCGGAAATGGAAGGCTTACATTGGCACTTATGCATAACAGCCTCCCTCCTCATAGGCAAAAATTTTAATGACTGCAAAACGTTAAGAAGAACCTAGTAGCAAAAATCTAATCTGATCCCCCACCCCTCCCAAAAAAGAAAAAAATTTTGAAAAATAACCGAGTATAATTTAAGAAAAACAAATGTGTGTGTGTGTGTGTGTGTGTGTGTGTTTTGTTGATTTGAACGCCATTATTTGCTTTCATCTTAGAAGAGTTCCATCCGTGACAAGGGAAGACAGTCACTGAATTTATCTGAAAATGAATATAAGGATAATATTCTACTTATCCAGTCATAAAATAAGCTTAAATATATTTTAATTCATGCAAACTTTGTATTTATTACTACAGAGCCATTTCTCTATTGAATATTATATTGTACCTAATATATAATACTGATTTCAAAAGTTAAGAAAAAAAAAATTACTTGGGTGCAATCAGCTAGAATTAAAACCCAAACATTTAGCGCTCCAACCACGTTTCACACTGCTTGAACTATCGACAGATAAGAAAGATTTAAAATTAAAACCACTTCATGCTATGAATGAATTTGCGCATGCACAAAAGTAATAGAAATATGTTGTCAAGTTGAAATGAACAATTTGCATTTCAACTTGCCAACATATTTCTGTATGCGTTATTCATGAATCCAAAGCAAATTTTTTTTACACATTATAAACCATTGTTAGTACATGATTACTGTTTTCTGTTAATTTCAGAGTTATGTGACCAGGAGTTTAAGAGTTGACCTGTTAAATATTTTCACAGACAGTATTATTTTACGACCTGCCCCAGCATAGTATAAACTATAAACACCCCCAACCACCCCCATGTTAAGAACGGCTTTCGGAATAACCCCCCCCCCCATGTTAAGAACAGCTTTTGAGGTTGGGGGTGGTATTCTGAAAGCCGTTCTTAACATAAGGAACTTGGAGTGTTTATAATATGCTGGGGCTAGGCACGTCGTAAAAATTTACCATTTATTTATATTATTATTATTATTATTATTATTAATAGTTTTATTAAAAAGTTCTGTAAATATATAAAAAGAACGCACCCAGAAAGTCACCCATTTATTTAAATATATTTTGTTTAAATACGTTCGTTTTATTACTTGCATTAAGAAGTTTTGCATAAATAGAAAAGTTTTTTTTTTTTTTTTTTTTTTTTATCCTTAAAAGTTTTGTAAATACTTAATATTAAAGAAAATGTTTTGTAAATATATATTTTTTCTTTTAAATCTTAAAAAGTTCTGTAAATATATTTTTAAAAAATCTTGCTCGTGAACATTCGGACATGTCTACTATTTGACATGTTTACAACCAACCAATGGTAATGTCAACCTCGAGCAACCGGTGTCAATTGAAATGTGCGCTTACCTTTGTCGTCTACTACTGGGGTATCTAATCTTTACTTGATCCATATGTTTTATTTATACATAGATCAGTTTCTGGATATTCTTATGTTTTGACATATATTTTCGTTGGAGTTTTCAATTAACAAGTTTATAGAATGAGAGACCACGAAATGGAGTTTCATTCTATATTAATAAACACTTTTTTTGTCATCCTCGTTAGTAGCTTAGGTAGGAGAGAAACATATTAGTAAGAGAGTTCATTATTCGTGCTCGCTTGTAGTAGTTGTGAAAAGAGTTCATTGAAAGAGAGAAAAGTGTTTAATGTGTTTAAAGATAGAATTAATATATTGCCGGTTTGTTGAGGAGAGAACCGTTCAGTTCACACGTGTTTATAGCTAGTAGTCGCCGGAACAAAGGAAACCGATTTCAGGAGAAAGAAAGGGCAAAGGTTTCAGCATACTAATGTGTTGTCGTGGTTACATGTGAGTTGTATGTTCTTTAGCATGACAAAGAATGTTCGTTTGGGTAGTCCTGTAGAATGATAAAGTTTGTGTGGGTACAGACCGTGGAAATAAATGGTAGCTTGAAGAGAGCCATGGTTAGATCGTAGTACTCACGTGGGTACAGACCGTGGAAATAAATGGTAGCTTGAAGAGAGCCATGGTTAGATCGTAGTACTTACATGGGTACAGACCGTGGAAATAAATGGTAGCTTGAAGAGAGCCATGGTTAGATCGTAGTACTCACGTGGGTACAGACCGTGGAAATAAATGGTAGCTTGAAGAGAGCCATGGTTAGATCGTAGTACTCACGTGGGTACAGACCGTGGAAATAAATGGTAGCTTGAAGAGAGCCATGGTTAGATCGTAGTACTCACGTGGGTACAGACCGTGGAAATAAATGGTAGCTTGAAGAGAGCCATGGTTAGATCGTAGTACTCACGTGGGTACAGACCGTGGAAATAAATGGTAGCTTGAAGAGAGCCATGGTTAGATCGTAGTACTCACGTGGGTACAGACCGTGGAAATAAATGGTAGCTTGAAGAGAGCCATGGTTAGATCGTAGTACTCACGTGGGTACAGACCGTGGAAATAAATGGTAGCTTGAAGAGAGCCATGGTTAGATCGTAGTACTCACGTGGGTACAGACCGTGGAAATAAATGGTAGTTTGAAGAGAGCCATAGCTAGATCGTAGTACTCACGTTCAGCCTGGAGCGAAAGCCCCAGGTGATGTGTGCTTCTGGGCAAAGCAACGAGAAAGAGGATGGAAAGTTTGTGATTTCGCCTTTTATATACTCGGTCACGTGATTGAGAGCTGGCTTGTGATTGGACAAGCCAAGAAGAAATGGATTTCAAATCTCGAAGTCGTGAGAAGTAGTCTCTGCCTGTGAGGTAGCGAGTGTCAGCTGCTACAGAAGTTCCTTGAATTGTTAAATATGTCAGATTGCCAATACATACATTAGATGATGATTATTTGCTGTGTCCTCTTTATTTTTGTTTATTGCTGGTGAATCAACACCGTTATGCTTTCAGTACTTCTGCATGTTAGGGACATGAGGCGAATGTGTGTATTTTAATTTCAAGAACAGATGTCACTTGTCAGCCCCCCCCAAAAAAAACAGGGGTCGATAACTCTTCCTTTTCTAAAAGTGGGTGCAAACTAAAATTATATTTTGATACAATCTTTCTGTAAAAAACAAAAAAAAATTATTCTTAAACGTCTATAAATGTTTAATCTTTTTTAAAATTATATTTGGCCACATTTTTATACAACTTTACCGTAAAAAAAATAAATAAATAAAAAACAACTTATAAATGTTCTATTTATTTTTTGTCATAAATCACTCATTGAAAAGAAATTATATTAATACATTAACATTTTATTTTCATACATTTTTTATACAATGTTTCGATTTTCATATATTTTTGTGTTATCGTAAACACTTGTTTATATTTGAGGTTCACATAATGGCCACTAGACGACGTTTCTCTTTCGAAGAACAGGGACCGATAACTCGTCTCTGTTGCTAATATGTCACTGTCCTGCTTTCTTCTATAATTTTTAGGTGCCCGCATCAGTTATGCATTTACCAGCTTTAGAAACTTGTTTAAGTTGGCTAGAGTTGAAAAAAAAAAAAAAAAAAAATGTACACACGCACGCATATACACAATTTTAAACACAACCGCTTGAGGAATATATTGAGGTATGAATGCGGTATTGTGGTAAACGGTGCAAGTCAAGAATAATCTCCAAATTTTTATAGACAAATAAAAAGACCCCGCACCCACCACCCATTTCATACCTAAGTTTGTTTGTTAATTTTACCTTCATTGTGTCAACATTAATTGTAACTTTTGCACATAAATAAACTGTATAGTTATCTCCCTTGGTCAAATATCCCAGATTTTAACGCCAGAGTTTGTAATCTCGTTCTCTATATCTCCATTGTCACAACCGAAGTGTCTGTTTCTGACCATCGGTATGGTTTTTAACAAAAGTAAAGTAACAGACTAAATACTTTCCACTACATTTATCAATGTTTATGGCGGTAGCTTTTGAAATCCGATTTCTTGAACTGAATTCGTTTGCCGAATATTGAAAAGATAAATTGAAAAAAAAAAAAAAACGTATTGAAGAAGAAAGAGGGAAATTTTATATGCATTTTCTTTTTGTGTGTTTTTAAAATTAAATTATTTTTACGCATTGAAATCATAATCAAGAAAAATCTTACAATTTACGTTTGTAACTTAATTAAAAAAAATCAAGTCATCTTAAAGTATGAAAATTCCTTTAATGTCTTGATGGTGCAATTCCATAGAATGCGCCCTCTGTAATTAGCGTCCTAAATTCTCGTATGAAAAACTGAACGAATCTTTTAATAAAATGGAGTTATCTCCCTCAGCACAATGACGATTGCAAAAGTGCACGAGATGTCATATCCCCAAAATTATGTAAATTGATCGCATAGTTTTTGTTTTTTAACTAAGAAAATCAAAATTTATGACTAAGTAAGACGTGTTTTGATGGGCCATAAGGAGACAACTCAATTCGAAGTATCGAGATAAAAAATCTTCCTTATAATAAGTATTTAAATCACTAAAAACAGTAAATTTTTATTTTCTTGATAAAAAAAAAAATACTTGATCAATTTATGTGATTTTTGGAATATGACATCTCCGTTCTATGATGAGTATGTATATGAAAGTTTCTTTTGTATTTTTTTAAGCACCAAATTATCTTGACCACTCAAATGGGGCTATTTTAGAACGGATTCATCAACCTTATTCTATATTTATCAACTTGGCATATTTAAATGCAAGTATTTCAAATTAGATATCACAATTGTTTTGGCTTGCCCGTAGAACTCAGGAGAATCAATTTGCTCAGGATAGACCAAATTTTAACCATATCTGGTTGAATTGCTAATACTTCTCTTCTACCTCAAAATCAATAAAAAATAATTTAAAAAAAAAAGTTAAGATTATTGTCCAGAGTTCCCCAATATTAAAAAAAAAAAAAAAAAAAAAAAATCTGCGTGATGTATATACCCGTGATGAATGAAAATGTCATACCCCAAAAATCGCTTGAATATGATTTTCTTTATAAAAATCATACTTAATCACTTTGTTATTTTTCGAATGTGATCTTGTCGTTCCATCACAAGTTCGTACATCAATAGTTTTTCTGTATTTTTGCTTTTTAATAAAGGGGAGATTGTGAAGAACCTCTACATCCTTCAATAGCAGTGTCAGAAATTTCATGAAAACTATTGAATAATTCTACCCGCTATCTTTCGAAGCTTATAACTCCTCGAAAAATGTAATTCAAGCCCTAATTTTTTTTTCAATTAAAGGAGCAAGGACCAAGGTTTCATTAAAAAAAAAAAAAAAAAAAAATTAAAAAAAAAAAAACCCAACAAACATGGGTTTTTTTTAAAAAAAAAGGTTTTAAACTTCGGACTTTAAGAGTAAATTTCTAAAAAACACTACTTTTTCTTGTTTTAAATTTGAATATATTATTTATTGATCTTTTATCTTCAATTTGTGATATATAAACCTTTGGTACATAAATTAATTATTTACTTTTTAATAGACATTTGAAAATAGGGGGGGCGTGAATTAAAATAAAAACGTTTGTCTAAAATATTATATTCGGTTTATTGGAAAGAGCATAAAATTTAACGTTGACCCTGAAAATATCGTAAAAATAGAATCAATAGAAAAATTTTGATAGATTTTTAAAGTTTAAAAATTGAAAAATACTAAACTCGTAACATTCAATTAATTTCATTACTATTTTTAAAAAAAATATTTCTATTACATTTTATACAACTTTAATAGTTTATTTCGGAAGTATAATCTATAAAGAAAATAAACAACCCACCTTTAAAAGAGAAATTACGAGTTTTTTATATTTTATTTGCAGTTTCGTGTTAGGGGTGTCAAAAATTCCTACAAAAATTCTGATACACCTAATCCTTCAGTAACAATTAATTCACAGATTTGCCCATTCATGCATAATTCTGAGATCAGAATGAATTGAAATATATCAATTCTGAGGAAGACTTCAATCTTTGTTTTATTTATCATTTAAAACTGCCAATCAATATGTCAAGCTATTTAAGTTCGATTTGATTGGAGTTATCAAAATTAAATTGGATGTTGAAATTATGATTTATCAAGATTGAAATACGGAGTTGTTCCCCTTTACCGTCCATAATCTTCATAGTGACACATTAGATCGTTTATTTATGTATTTTTTTTTAGAGAAAAAGAACACTAACTTCCAATGTCCACCAGATATTTAATCTCTCTCTCTCTATATATATATATAAGTGAACGTGTCTGTGTGTGTGTGTATATTTCCCTACGCAAGAACTGTCAATTTTTAGTCTACAGACTCGAAATTTGATATACAGAGTACTGAGATTTGGGAAAATCGATGTGATCGATTTTTGGCCAGAAATTTGGCGATTAAGGGGTTAAAGTTCAACGATTTGACCTTTGAGAACTCTACCAAACTCCTCCGACAATTTTGGGTCTACGCACTTGAAATTTTAGATATAGGTTCCTTGGACATGGATCTAACTTAATAACTTGATTTGAGCCCAAAACAATAAATTTGAAGGGGTCATAATAGGGGTGAAAGTTTTTTTTTTTAAATTGACCTCTGCGGTCTCTAAATTACTCAGACAATTTCTGGTCTAAACATTTGAAATTTTACATAAAGGGTATTCAGAGATAAGGCAAGCTTTTTCATCAGTTTGGGTCGAAAATCTTTAGTTACCAATATATAAATGTATGTATGTATGTATGTTTGCATGTCTGCCTTAAACTTTCAATAGAGGCAACGGATTTTACCAAGATCAGTATCGTTTTAAAGTTCGACCTTTCATACAACAAATATCGAAATATTGGCTAAAAACATTAATATCTTCCCCTTCAGCTAGGCACTTTTCTACAGAGAGGGGGGGGGATTCACTTTTTCGCAGATATTTTTAAAAGTTATCCTCTCCTTTAGATTGTCTAGCCTTAATTTAAAAAAATGTCGCTTCTGGTTTGGTGGTGGTCGTAACAGCATAAACGTTAGGTTTTACCCTGTTCTTTTCCTCCTTTGCGGTACGGGTTCGAGCCTGCCTTCCTACTACCACTTTTTTTTTTTTTTTTGCTCAACATACACATCCAAACGCCCGGGCAACACCAGACTGAAATGCTAGTCATTAATAACTTTGTAAATGTCGTAATGTCATAAAATTGCTACAATCGACAACAAAAAAAATCAGTTTTATGTACGTGTGAAAACAGGAAAATCATTTTGTGGTTATTGCACAACGGAGTAAGCTATGCAATTTTGAAACAAAACGAAGTCTATTTTAGAGTCACAAACAACTTTTACTTTTAGGTTTGATGTTGATTATCAAACAGCATCAATCCATGCTTCTGTGTTTAATCCATCAAGTCCTCGGGGTATTTATTTATTTACTATTTTTTTTTTAATTTATTTTATTTATTTATTTATTACTATTATTTTTTTTTAAATTTATTTTATTTTTGGAGTTGAACTTTGTTTAATGATTAAGAATGAGTTTGAATATACAAATTGAAAAAAAAAGTTATTTTATTTAGAAAGTGAAATATTAACTCCCATAAATTAACTAGGACACTGGCAACATGTGTGTATATTTTAGAAATCAAAAAAGCTTTGTATTCAAGAAAAAATTTACGCATTATGGCAAAGAGCAAAGCATTCCACACAAAAGAGTTACATTGCACTTTTCCCAATAAGTTAGTGGCTTATCATTGCAAGACTCGTTTGTATAAGGTTATACATCATTAAACAAAATAGAATTTTTATAAAATTTCACACGATTTTTTTAAAAACGGTTCCAACAACTCGGAGAAATGAGTTTTATCATTTCTTCAAAATAATTATGTAAAGTAAGAAGTACTATTATATATTTATCATATAGATTTTAAAAATAATTTTAGTGTCATATTTATTGAACAGCTAATAGGGATAATGGGTTCAAGAGTCATTTTTATTTATTTACTAGCAGGCCGCTCGCCATTATACGGCATAATCAGGTTGACACACTGGTTCCCATCAGATCACCGAAGTTAAGCAACGTTGAGCCTGGTCAGTACAAAAATGAGGGACAAATTTGGGAATTCCAGGCGCTGTATATAGGAGGACGTTGACACCTTCCTGCAAGAGTTGCAAATACCTAACGTCGTCATTTCCCCTGACAGGGATATACACGCGACCAAGGACCACTTCATACTTCCATGAAACCTCCTCCTTTGGAGGAAGCTGGTTAAACCCGAATAGGGTTAGTGCTGACATGGGTCTATATTGGAAGTTGGAGTTCTAGGTTTAATAGTGTATTTTTTCTGGAGACTTTTCATGATGGAGTCTTGGGATATGTGGAACAGGCTGACAGACTTGGTTACAGCAGGGCAAAGAGAGAAAGTAAAAGAGAAAAAGAAACAAAGAAATATTTTTTGTAGCACATGATAAAGTAAAGCCGTAACAGTTACTCACTAATATGGCATCGAGAAATCCCACCAGAAACTACTGCATGGTTGAGAATCCATTCACTAAATGGTAAAACAGAAACCCCAGTATTTTACACTTGCTGAGAGAACAGCCTCCTTAGTGGTTAATCTAAGATTCAGGTCCCTGACTATCAGGTGGATAACATCAGCTCAGTAAAACGTTTACCTCCAGCATCCTTATTAGTGGCATAACTACAAGGATAGATATAGAAACAGAAAATTTCTGACATATCAAGCGACTGTTCACGTAAAAATACTGCTGACCTAGAATACAGCCTTTTCTTCTTTTTGTCAGAAAAATTACTCATTCTAAATGAGGACTGAGGAACAAACTAGGAGAAGCGAGAGTTATGGGAGCTGTCAATAACGCATCCACAATGAATGTCTATTCTGCTAACAAATTAATGTTATCGGCGTCACCATGGACACAAAGAAAATAACAAACAAAACAAAATGATGAACACAAAGCATTAGAAAACAATAAAAACAACTTTACAATTTGCCACAAAAGATTCAAGATTTCCAAATAAAAAACATGATGGGGATGCACGTTGAGGGATGTTAACATCTTCCTACACAAACCTAACATCTTCCCTTACGGAGATATGCATGCGACTGGAGACCGCTTGTAAATTTCATACGCCCATGAAACTTTCTTTGGAGAAAGTGCTGCTTTGATCTGTTAAGTAACAGAAAGTAAAAACCTTTTTAGTTGCATTTTAAGTCAACACTTTGTTTTTAAATTTCCTGGTGCTACCAGATCAGGCTGCCTATTGGCTTTCTGAGACGAAATGCACCTACATCGATTTGTTTTTGTTTTCTATTCTCTTTTGTAAAACTTAAATAAAAACAAAATCAACAGCCCCTCTCCCTTCTCCCCTCCTTCCCGGTCCTAGATATGACCTTAAACTATATCTGATGGTGAGGCCCCAGTTTGAGGGCTTTGGGGAGTGTGGAGCCACCCTTTAATTGCCATTGTTCTCAGGTCCACTCTGACCCGGAGTGGTAGTACCTGTTAGGGTCCCAACTATGGGTTAAATAAAAAACAAACCAAAAATAAAAATAAAATACATAAATAATAATAAATACATTCTATTAAAAAATTATTCTTCAAAATTTGATCAGATTCCACTGATCAGAATATGCCGCCTACCCCCCTGCAGAGAGTAGAAGTCCCTCAATGGGGCTACCTGTTGGCCGTAGGTAGCGACCCGTAATACCCTTAGGACGGGATCCTGGTGGTTGAGAGATTTGGAGGTCAGGATTTAGTATCCCCACTTCCCAACACACCACTTTGGCCCTTACTGGGCTAGACGGGCGGTCGGAGGGGCCCGATCCGACCAATCGGCTGGTCACGTCAAGCCCCACCATATATTGCCCACTCCATAAACCTATCATCAACACAATATGCCTATCCCTTCCCCACAAATAACATCTACTCCCTAATATATGGTGGAAAGCGGTGGCTGATGGTCAATCGACGAAGTGAAATATCTATAACATGGCTGCAAACCCTTTAAATTACTTCGTATTCCAAAGTAACATCAAAGGAAAACAGGTGCTCATGAATGATATCACATAAATCGAGTATATCACCTTTGTATCCTTGTTGAGCCTGGGCGAATGGGTTTCCCTCCAGACACTTCCCATATAGGGCTCCGAGGTGGGTGGGGAGCAAAGATGATCAAAAACACCAACCTTTTTGATTATGGCTTTTTTTACCCCCCAAAAAAGAAACTTTTCTGATGTTTCCGACATCTCAAGTTCAGAGGACGAACAGAATTGCTTAATCAATGAAAACACAATATTTTTAGTAATGGAAACACTTGAAAAAAATGAAATAAATAAAATTTCACCTTTTACAATGGAAAAAATTTTCTCTCAAAAAATAAAACCCAAAATGATAAAAAGACTGCAAAATAACACCATACTTATCGAATTGAAACAAAAAACACAAACTAAAGAAATTCTCAAATGGCAAACCTTTAACAATATCAAAATTAAAACTTCTCCCCACCCATACCTAAACTCCTCAAAAGGAGTCATTAGATGCAGCGAACTATCAAATTGCTCGACTGAGGACATTTTATCTAATCTAGCATCCCAAAATGTTACAGATGTAAAAAGAATAAGAATACAACGAAATGCAGAAACTATATTGACAAATACATATATATACTCTCCTTTGACTCCACAAACCCCCCAAGTGAGATTAAAATCGGATACCTAAAAGTGAACGTTGAAAAATACATCCCAAACCCTCTAATGTGCTATAATTGTCAACAATTTGGACATCACCAATCCAAATGCACCAAATCACCAATCTGTGTAAGATGTGGTGAAAACTCAAAACATAGTGACTGCAAAAAAGACCCCAAATGCTTAAACTGTAAGGAAAACCATTCAGCTGACTTCAAAGGATGCAAAACATGGCTAAAAGAAAAAGAAATAACAACAATAAAGTACACCAAAAATATAACTATCCCGGAAGCCAGGAAAATTATGAACGCAAGATACTCAGAAGTAACCAAGAATGCTAAAATACACACAAATCAAAGTTGTCAAAGTTATACAAAAAGTAAATAAAGAAATAAAAACTGAAGAACTATTTCAATTGATAAAAGAGATGAAAGACCTAATGAAAGAAATTAAAATACTAATCCTGAACCCTGGAAATAATCAGTCTACAAAAAAGAGTACAAAAAAACAAAAAAAAACAGAACCAACAAATCAAAAAACTCAAATTAAATCAAACAAAGAAAAAGAAAAAAACTCACCAAATGAAAACAACCTTTTTATAAACAAATCAAATGAAACAACACCATCACCCAATAAAACGAAAACTAAAGAAAAAACAAACAAACCAAGATCTAGATCCCAATCAACCTCATGAGGAGGAAACAAAATAGGAACACTGGAGGAGATGGAAGTAGAAGACAAAACACTCCCAGACAAATAAAATGACAGACCACAATAAAAAAAACTCGAACTATCATTCAATGGAACTGCCGAGGACTTAAGGCAAACATAAATGACTTGCTACTGTTAATATCTAAACTACGACCTGCTATCATCTGCCTCCAGGAAACATTCCTAAAGACACACGATAACATCACTATAAAAAATTACACCCAATACAACTTTATACACAATACTGGACAGAGGGCCTCCGGAGGTGTATCGATTCTAGTTAGAAACGACATCCCTCAAAGCGAAATAACTCTAGACACCACATTACAAGCAATTGCTGTGAAAACCACTTTATATAAAACTATCAACATTTGCTCCATGTATATCCCACCACATGACCCCATAAATGAAGCCAAAGTCAACAAAATAATAGAACAACTTCCTAAACCATACATCCTACTAGGAGACTTCAACAGCCACAACATCATATGGGAAGCAACAAAACAGACATAATAGGTAAAAAACTAGAAAATATCAACAATTACAATCTGTCCCTCATGAACCAAAACTCCAATACATATCCCACCCTGCCTCAGGTACATACTCAGCCATTGATTTGTCGCTATGCGACCCAGCCACACTAATGGACTACAGCTGGCAAGTGTATGATGACTCATGCGATCACTTTCCCATCATACTTGAAAACTCAATCCCGATTGAAGATAACCTCCCCAGATGGAAGCTAAATAAAGCAAATTGGGAGGAATATAAAACCCAATGCAATGCAAACCTAATAGACAAAGATGAACCGCTGACTCTATGGAACACTTCACTGATACGTTGATGTCAATAGCTGGGCAATGTATACCCAAAGGCTCCAAATCCCAAAAATATAAAAGACCTTGGTTTAATGAAGATTGCCAAAAGGCGGTAAGATTATGTAAAGCTGCACTGCGAAAATTTAAAAGTCGTCCCACTACCAACAATCTAGACCAGTTCAAACAAAACCGAGTAAAAGCCCGTAGAACAATTAAGGAGGCCAAAAGAATGTCATGGAGAGTCTATATCAGCAAACTGAACTCTTAACATCAAAACAAAACAAATCTGGAATATGGTTAGAAAGATAGCTGGTAAAAATCAACCAACACCGCTAAAACACCTGTTAAAAGATAATACAAAAATAACCAGCAAAAAAGATATAGCAAATGTACTTGCAAAAACCTTCTCAAAAAACTCCTCTAGCAAAAATTATAAACCACAATTCAAAAAAAAATCAAACTAGATGCTGAAAGAAACAAACTAAACTTCAACTCAGACAATGTAGAAGACTACAACAAACCTTTCACCCTATCTGAATTAACCGACGCCATAAACAGTTCACACAACACTGCAACAGGGCCAGATGAGATCCACTACGAGTTCTTGAAACAACTACCTCAAAAATCCTTAATCTACCTCCAAAACATCTTCAATGACATTTGGATCAGGGGTAAACTCCCTGACATATGGAAACAAGCAACAGTGATCCCCATCCCCAAACCTGATAAAGTTAAGTCTGATCCCACAAGCTACCGACCCATAGCATTGACAAGTTGCGTATGCAAAACATTCGAAAGAATGCTAAACAAAAGATTAACCTGGTACCTCGAAGCAAATGGCCTGATAACAGACCTCCAAAGTGGATTTAGAAAGAAAAGAAGCACCATTGACAACCTGGTACGCCTGGAAACTTTCATTAGAGAGGGGTACATAAAAAAAGAACACATAACTACCATCTTCTTTGATTTGGAAAAAGCCTACAAGACAACATGGAGATATGGCATTATGAAAGACCTGCACAATCTAGGTCTAAAGGGAAGACTACCCAAATTAATAAAAGATTTTTTATCTGACAGGGACTTTAGGGTCCGTGTGGGATCCACCCTTTCTGACCTCAAAAACCAGGAGGAAGGGGTCCCATAAGGAAGCATACTATCAGTCACTTTATTTAATATAAAGATTAACAATATTACCAAATGCCTAAGTCCTAAAACCGACTGCTCCCTATATGTCGATGACTTCTTGATCTGTTATAGATCAAAAAATGTCCAAACAATAGAGCAACAGTTGCAGTTGAATCTAAACAAAATAAACCGGTGGGCCACAGAAAATGGTCTTAAATTTTCCGAGTCTAAAACGAAGTGCATGCACTTCTGTAATATTAAAAAAATGCACAACGATCCAAACCTCAAACTCGATGGCAAAATATTGATATTACTGATCAATATAAATACCTAGGGATCATTTTTGACAAAAAATTGAATTTTATTCCCCATCTGAGATATTTAAAGCAGAAATGCCACAAAGCACTACAATTATTAAGAGTTGTCGCTAACACAGACTGGGGAGCAGGCCAACAAACGCTCCTAAAACTATACAGGACTCTAATTCGTTCGAAACTGGACTATGGCTGTTTCATTTATGGGTCAGCAAGGCCTTCCTACATAAATATCCTTGACCCCATTCACCATGAAGGACTAAGACTCATCTTGGGAGCACATAGAACATCCCCCAAAGAAAGCCTATATGCAGAAGCCCACGAAGCACCCCTGAAGCTCAGACGGGAAAAACTTGGCTTACAATACTACCTGAAACTAAAGTCTTGCCCAACAAACCCCGCTTATCAATGTACCTTTGACCCCAAATATAGAAACCTATTTTACAGAAAAGAAAAAGCCATAAAAACCTTCGGACTTCGAATGAAAACCAGTATAGAAGAATCTCAAATTCCAATAACAAATATCTACCATTCTGTAATATCCGAAAACCCACCATGGACTATGAGACAACCAGATGTAATGCTGAACTTAAACGAAAATAAAAAATCAAAAACAAATCCTGCCATATTTCAAGAACTTGAAAATATCAAGCTATGCTACTCTGACTATACATACATATACACAGATGGCTCGAAGGATAACGATAGAGTTGGATGTGCAGCTACCTACAACAATACAACAATTAGCAAACGACTTCCGAATGAAGCCTCTATATTTAGTGCTGAAACCAGAGCCATAGATTTAGCACTGGATATCATTGCTGAAGAAAACTCAGAAAAATTCATTATATCCTCTGACTCCTTATCCGTTTTAACAGCTATAAAAAATAGAAAACAAGAGAACCCCACAATTATCAAACTCCTAAACAAAATAAATCTCATTACCAACCAAAAGAAAATAATATTCACCTGGATCCCTAGCCACATGGGAATCAGGGGCAATGAAAGAGCCGATGCTATGGCTAAGGAGGCAATGAAGTTGAACCTTGATGGGTAAAGGATCCCATACACGGATATTAGACCCCTGATCAACAGCCATATACTTGGGAAATGGCAAAGTCAATGGAATAAAAATACAAATAACAAATTATACAATATAAAACCCACACTTGGAGAGAGGAGGTAGGATTATCAAAAAACAAACAGAAAACAAAATGTCATTTTAACAAGACTTAGAATAGGTCACACACACTTAACCCATTCTTACCTCCTAAAAGGAGAAACTCAACCCTAATGCATTCCCTGTCAAGCACAACTTACTGTAAAACATTTACTAACTGAATGCACAGATCTTTCACAAAATAGGAAAAAACACTATAAAGAAATAGATCTGCAAATAATCTTCAAAGAGAACACCAGAAAAATCTTATCTTACATTAAAGAAATAGGACTCTTCCAAAAAATATAACGCGCAAAAACCTTATATTCTGCAAAAGCATCCTGCAAGACAGAACAAAAATGATAAAATCCACTATAAAACAACCAAACCAAAAGCTACAAACTAACGATTGAAAATACAAAGAGCTTCAAGAATAAAAGTCTCCTATAAAATAACTGGATACAACATCAAATACTATCCCCAAAATGACTAGATTCAGTATTGAATGGCCCAGGGATTGATATAAAAATAAAAAAAACAACAAAAAAACCCCCAGCATTAAATGACCCACAAAGGTTGATATGCTGATTAAATAACCCATCCATCCATAAATCATTTCTCTCTTGATAGGTTCATAAGAGTAGTAGTTGATGGGCAAAAATCAGAAGCTCACAATATTAATGCTGGAGTCCCTCAGGGGTCCATCCTGGGCCCAACTCTTTTCCTGATCTACATTGATGATTTTTAAAATCACATCCTTACATCATTCGTAGACATTTATGCTGATGACACTACTATCTATGGTAGCACATCTAGGATCGTAAACGACCAAGTTCTCTCTCCTCTTGTCTTGAGCATGTGGTACAATGGGGAAAGGAGTGGCTTGTTACTTTTAATGCATCTACAACCAAGCTTCTATCTTTACATCATCAACGTTCTGATCCCCCATCTGGCATCAATTGAAATGAATGGCTCTCGTCTTGGGGAGGCCTCAAGTTTTGACAAGCTTCTGGGCTTGACCTTTACTCCTGATCTTAAATGGAACACGTACATTAAATCTGTTGCCAAGGTTGCTGGAAAAATGGTCGGATCCTTCTATCAATCCAGTAGATATCTCATTGCTGATGCAATTCTCTATCTATATAAGAGCCAGGTACGTCCAAGGATGGAGTAATGTTGCTACATATGGGCAGAAGCTGCTAGAAAGGACTTGTCCTGCCTTTATTAGAGTTCAGAATAGACTTTGTAGCCTCGTGGGAGATGTCTTTTTCTCTTCTCTGCAACCTCTATCTCACAAAAGAGATGTTGCGAGTTTGTCTCTGCTTTATCATTATTTTCATGGAAAGTGTTCGACTGAGCTTCAATCTATGGTCCCCTCTCCCCAAACTTTCACAAGAAACAATCTTCTAGCTGAAAACACTATCAATAATTCCCTCCACCTCTTTATCTGTGCCTAAATCAAAACAGATTCCATGAACAAAGCTTCTTTCTTAGAACTGCACGTCTGTGGAATTGTCTTCCGTTTTCCTTTCCAGCTGACTACAATATGGTTGTCTTCAAGTCCAACATAAACAAGTTCTTGATGAGCCGTTCCACTTAAGTTAACAAATTTACCGAATTTCCATTACTAACGATTACTATATTGTCCAATTGACTATTGTACACTCTTAATCTTTATCCTCGAGTGGTCTCTGGGCCTTGATAAGTGGCGATGCCTATGTAAAAAAAAAAAATAAATAAATAAAAATGTCACTGTTCTCCACTTGCTAGTTTTAGAAACTTATTCAAAGTAATTAGAGTTATCTCCCTTGGATATACATTTCCGATTTTAACAGTTTGTAGTCTAGTTCTTTATATATTGGTAAATTCAAAAGACTTCTTATTTGGTGCAATTTTTAAAGTGCATAGCTATTTGTTTCTAAGCTGATTTTTTTTTTTTTTTTTTTTAAATAAAGAACTAGTAGGCAAAGCTTGTTCGATGACTTAATCAGAAAAATAACGAGAATGTCAGTTTAAAGGATAAGGCAATGTCGTAAAATATTTTTATTTTTATAAATGTAACTGTTGTTGGAATATGTTGCTGTGATAAAAAGAATCACAACTCCCAAACTATGACGACATTGTAGTAAATTATTTTTTGTGTGGTGTATCAATCACAGGGTGTTTTTTTTTGTTTCTGATTTAAAGAAAATTAAAGAAATAGCAAACTTTAAATTGACAACTTCATGTTCATTAATTGCAGATTTGGCAACTATCAGTTGTAAATGCCAAAAATTAATCTTTGGAATGAACCAAATATTTTTTTCTGTGATTTATTTTAATTCAAAGTTGGCCGCCCCTATAACAAAAAAAACAAACTATATTTTCAATTTAATTTTTGTATTTAAAAAATTTTTCTTTATGTATTACAAACATTTTTTTTTTTAGGCGACATGTCATTGCCATCAAACTGTTTATCTTCCAACACAAAAGTTGATGCATGCTAACACAAGGAGAGATTCTCAAATATTCCTCCACAAAAAACTATCGTTAAATAAAAATGATTTTCTTGAGAAAAAAAAAAAAAATTATTACGATGAGTATATGGTCAAAAAATAATTTTATTTGGTAAAGAAAAGGTTTGAATCTGTTGGACAATATTTAATTAATGAAAACAGAAAACTTGAGGTGTGGTGATCCTGGGCAAAGTTGAATGACCTTGCTAGTAAATTCTCATTTATATCGAATAAGAGAAAACGGCATAATTTTGATTCCCAGGCAAGAAGTTGTGTGTGTGTGGGGGGGGGGGGGGGGAGAAGAGAAAAACAGCTGGTAAAACAGAAGGTCACACAGTACAATTTGAAGCGTGATTGACAAATTATTGAAAGATAAATTCTCGCAGTTATATCAACAATTCTACGATAAACAGAAAAGTTATTTCAGTAAACAAAAAGAAAAAGGAAACGAGAGAAAAGATTATCAATTTAGAAAAGTGATGAGAGACCAACACTCATTTTGGAAGAGGAAAGGGGGTTAGGGTTAGAATAGAGTGAATGAGGAAGATAACACGGAGAAAAGTTGATAATCGCAATAAGAAAGAAGAGCAAGTAATAAAGTGTCTCCTTCACATTTCCTGATTAATCAACGCTGGTGTCAGTCGCAAAATTACCTGGACTTTGGATTGATATTGATAGCCCAATTTTCATTGAGAAATCTTAGAAAAAATGTTGAAAAACAATAACTATGCCAATCCCAGAAAGGTCTTTCTAAAATCAGAAAAATATAACTATTTTCTTTGTATACCGAATATATATTACAATATTTAATCTAATAATTATTTTTGATTTAAAAAACGATTACTAGTGACTTAATTTTTTTGCTTTTTTTTTTTTTAATTCAGTTTTTCAGATATCAACAAACCAGACCTTTCCAGTTGGTGTGAAAATTGCGTTGCCACTCAAAACATGCAGTCCACTATGTCTATATACATTGTGAATTAAAACTTCAACATCCAATGAATGCCTGAATACATTTCAGGCATTCAGAAACAGACAATGTTGCATTCATGATCCCGCGCATTTGGGAATCACATTTAACTTATAGAAACAGTGACTTTGGACAAAAGTCTGCACGGTTACATTAGTGGTGCCGTGACCAGGATTTAACATTTATGATCGTAAAAAGTTTGTAGTTAAGAGTTTTACTTAAAAACAGGAGACATCAACACACTAAATCATTTACAGTAAAAAAAAAAAATCCCATCCCCCTCCCCCAAAATAAATGATCCTTTTCTTTAATAATTTGCATTAATTTAATTAAAACATTTCAAATCTATCAAGTAAAGAGAAAATGATATCTGAAATTGAAAGAATTTTATATTAAATTTTTAAATCCAAAATACATTTTTTTTTTTTTTGGAAGAGGAGGGAATCAACTTTTTTGGGGGTTTTGGAAAATGTACTTAGAAGCAGAAAATAAATAATTTTAGGTAATTTTAAGTGAAATGTTTTTCCCCTTCATAAATTCATTTCATCAAGACTTTACTATTTCTGTATGGGGGAGACAAAAAAAAAAAAAAAGCAAGAGATTAAAATTTTACAATAAATATACAATTTGGAAACATGTCAGAAGATTCGTATTCTTTGTATTATTCAGACTCCTGTTCTCATCTTATTTCACACATTTCAGTCGATGTAACCTTCGACCTTCTTCAAGTGAATTTTTCTGTCAAACTCAAGAATCTGAATGTTGTGCAACTAAAACTAAAGATGAGAACACTAGTCCAAATAATAAAAATTCTCATCTCCAAAATGTCAGGATATCATCCGGTCTGTTGGCGCATCTCAAACAAATGTTACAAATAATTAAATAACTATGCAGAGCATCACAGACACATTTTGATTTTTTGTGGAATAGAAGGTCAGATAGAATTAAAAAAACAAAAAGATTTAAAAAAATTTTTTTTTTTTCTAACTTAAACATGACAGTAAAATGATACAAAAACGGATTTCAAAATGCCATAAAAAACTAAAAATTGTTTTGTGGTTGAAAGACATTTTAATTTCTTAAAGTGAATGTGATTTTTAATCATAACAGACAAAGCTGTTTTATTTCATTCACAGTAAGTTATTTAAATACAATATCAGCGAGTTCAATCCCAACTTGATGCTTGATGAGGAATAACCAGTCTTAAAATATTATACTTAGTTGTTCACTTAAAAATCTAGTGGCCAAACTGAAACAAAATTTAGCATAAAGAACCTTTGGAATCGCAAAGTATGTTATAGTGGGGGGTAAACATTTTATAATTCTATTAATAAATATGCAAAATGGATTGGGGAGAATTTCACATTCGCTATAACTGATTGGGGCCCTATGGTACACAATAATAGAGTAGGTTAACTAGTTAAATATGCAAGTTACAGAGCTAAGCTGGGGGAATTTTAGAAGATACAACTTTGAAACAATCATTACCAACAATAACAGTCAAAGATGATGCAATTGTCTAATTTGGGAGATGTCAAAGTTTTAGGAACAAAGAAAGCAGCTTATACAATAACAAGAATTAAGGAGTTAGAGTGAATCATATTTGGGAAGTGGAGACGACAGATGCTCAAATAATATAATCAATCAACAAGAGTGTTTGGAACAGAGTCCTCAAAAATTGACTTGGCTGCTTCAATCCAACATGCAGCCAAGAATAAAGCTACATACACTTAAAACTGGAACGGAGATATTGTCTTTGTATTAATTTGCATGCTACTTGATTTCGGAGATATTTATTCCAGTGTCCACAAAACGAGTGCGAACTAACAGCCAGAAGTAATGACAAAGCAATAAGACTGAATGTATGTTTCTTTTATATGCAAAGAACGTTTTGCAGAACTGAGGTTAGTTGTTCATTTGCAGAATTGCCATGTTTATTAAACTGTTTATTGATATGTTAAACACACACACAAAATCAATACATTAATAACCAATATGTATATCAAATACATGCAATGAATATCTTTAGGATCAATTTTACAAACAGATTAAAATTGTTGTTTAGAAGCTCAAGGTTTCCTAGGAATAATTAAGCTTTATATATATATATATATATATATATATATATATATATATATATATATATAAATAAATAAATAAATAAAATGATTTATAACATCATGTATAATATTTAATTCCAATTTCAGAATGAAAACCTGAAACAAACAAGAATTTTATGTACGTATCAAGTTAAATACGGTCCATGATAGTCATCATTGAACTAAAATAAAAACAAAAACAAAAAAACAAATGTAGAAATGAACATAAATTTTTCATTCCAAAATTGAATTTAAATGATATTACATTTTTTTCTTGTTATTTAACTCCAAACAAGGCACTGTGCCACTTTGACGTAAGCCGCTACTATTTGGAACCATATAGTATATAGGGAGTTAAGCAACAAGACGTCTGTTCACATTAGACTTGAACTTCTGCACATCAGTACAGGCAGATCTCTGATAGGGAATTCTTAAGTCTAGAAGTTTGAAAGAAGAAACAATTAGAGTAGATTTTCTACAGTGAAGGGGTAGGATTTTGTTACTTGTCAGGTTAGTCAGAGATGTTTACATTGAGGAGGTACAAGAGCTTGGAGCTTTTTCAACCTATCTGGTTGACTTTTTTTAACCCTGTCTAAGAGCAAGACTAGTGGCAGATGCACAAGCCCAGATGTGGCAACAATATTCCATGCAGGTGAGACTAACTTTATAGCCTGGTAGAAATAGCCGACCTTCTTTGCAGCATCCTTGGCAATGATCTCAGTGAATTTGTTCTAATTCATGTTGCTGGAGGTAGTGTATCATTAGTGACTGAGGTTTCTTGTAATTATTAAAGGCAAGAAGTTCAGTCTTAGTAGCATTGAATGTTACTGTCTATTTACAGCCCCATTCCACTACTTCCTTTAAGGTTATGGCTATTTTCTTAGATGTGCTTATTCATTTTCTCCTAGAGTTTGTTATAGAGCGTGGTGTCATCAGCCAATTTACCTATCTTAGAGAAAATTTTATCAGGGATGTCATTTAATCAGTCCTTGTGGCGCACCTGCATTTATATCACATTGTGTTAATGACTATGTAGAACAATCTGGATTTTTCTCTTAACTAAGAAGGATTTGATTATGTTAAGTATTTGTCGAGTAAAACCATATTTAATTTCATGAGAAGATCATCATGCCAAACCTTATCAAAAGCTTTAGATTATGTCTAGGGCAACTGACTAGCTTCTCCTGTCTTATCCAGTGCGTGGTATATACGTTCGGAGATTAGTTAGGATATCTGCAGTAGAGGGGACTTGCCTTAATCTATACTGTCAGTCGGAAAGAAGTTTATTATCTACGAGGTGGTGGACTAGGTAAATAATTGTTAAAATAATATTACAGTAAATAAAGACTTAAAAGTAATTGTTGAACACATTTTCAAGTATGTTTGTTAGAAAAAGCTGTGTGTCAAATAACATTACTCAAGTTGTTCTAGAATTTTCTCTATATTCATTATTTCTAATTAGATTCTGCAATACGGTTGTAATGGGGAAAAAATGAAGTAGTCATCAATTCCATGTGAAATCCAAAATGGTAATGGTTTGATTAGATTTTAAACCAGGCTTCACCCCCCCCTACCCCTCCAACCCAATGAAGAGACTATATATGAACAAACCTTATGTATACAGTAGAACCCTGGGATACGTCATTAATCCGTTCTGGGGTTGCGATCATAAAGTGAAATCGCTGTATGGCAAAATTTTATCTAGTACACACCCAAAATTAGTAACAAAATACAGTACCGTATATAATACCCATGTATATAATCAAATAACATAAATAACACTGTAAGGCAGGGCAAATACCGTAACCAGGGAAAACATTGTATTCCACATCGTAACCTGAAGAAAACGTATCCTAGGACCACCGTATCCTGGAGTTCTGTGTATATATATATATATATATCAAACGATTGCACACAATTCTAAGTCGCTACTGTTTTGATTTCTTGAAACTCATGTAAATGATCTTGTATTCATTTCATTTGCTTTCTATTTAGTCTTCTTTAGTTCTAGAACGTCCGACTCCTCTTCTATTGAGCTGATTATATATCTGCAGGATTTTGAACAATTGGTGATAATTCATATGCTTTCCAACATGAAAGGGGACATATACTTATCTATCCATTGTTCTTGTGCTCTGATTTCAGACCATTATTTCATGAAAGGTAAATGTAGAAACATCTAACATCTACATGCAATTATTAAGCAAAGTTACCTCCCTTTATGCATACACACACTGAATGGAATACATTTTTAAAAGCTTTTTTCGTGTCAGTTATTTTAAAATGTGAATCATTCCATGCAAACAAAAACTGATCGAAACAGTGTTTGTCAGTCACACAAACCAACCATAGATTTGCTGCAAAAAATGTGACTTTAGTACAATTTGTAAAAAAAAAAGAAAAAAAAAAAAAATTTTTTTTTAAACAATTTGTCAATATTTATTTTTGAGTCGAGTTTGTTCTTTTCTTCATAATACTTGGCTTAGGGGGAAGGGGAGGGGAGTTGCGGTTTTGTTTGTTGCTGTTTAAAGTCTTAACAAACTCCGTGGACAGTCCATTCATGCAGCACAAAGAATGAATTTGTATATTAAGGAACGTGTGTGTGTCTGTGTGTGCGCGCACACACTGCGAGTGGGGTGGGGGCAGCAGAAAGGAACCTACTCCACATTGCCAACTTATATATATATATAAAAAAATGTTGCTTTAGAGTGTGTTTTGGAGAGGAAAGGGGGGTATCTTTAAAGAATAGAAGAGTTATAACAATGTTCATGTTAAGAAGATTTGAAAGGGGGGGGCACTACTGTAGTATCAGCAAGCGAGAAAGTTTTTTTTTCTTTTTTTTATCGAGATTTTATGTGTAAGCAAAGATGGCTTGAAGAGAGCATAAAAGAACCTGGAGATTGGCAGATAAAAGTAGGTGTTGAGAGGGAGAGTGGAGAGAAAGAGAGAGAGGGGTAGAAAGAGAGAGAGGTGGAGACAGAGGAGAGTAGAGAGAGAGAGGAGCCTAAAATTATCTGCAGAAAGGCATTCACAGGTAACAGCATGTAATATTTAGAAGAATGGGTTGGCGCTTTTTTCTTCTTGCTGTCCAGTAAAAACAGAAAAAAAAAAAACATTTGAAAAATTCAATAGCAAATCAAATGCAAAGAAGGGGGAGGAGGGGTTGAGAGAGAATTGGTGTCTTATGAGGTTTTCACTTTTTCAGAGAAGGCAAAGACAAAAAGATGAAAAAAGATAAAAAGGAAGTTTGTTTTTTCATCTTTTTCAGTTGTCAATGGCAACAGGAGGAGCACTGAGCGCTGCTGACAGGGCATTCCGTTGAGAGTCAGACAATGTCATGATGCAGGCATTGAATAGATCAGCATTGGTCTAAAAGAAAAAAAAAAGTTGAGTTAATTGAAGATATGGTAAACATTAATTTTCAATAAAAAAATTACAAAAGTGAATTACAAAAATGTGGCACAAAGCCGAAGAGAAAAAGCCAGTCATGACAAACAATTGCAAATTGATTTGAGCTACTCTCACTGAGCCCTATCTTTCTACAATTATCAAAAGAAATCACCACAATGAAACTTAAAACCCATATTAAGTAATATACAAAAGAGAGTAAAGGCGATATGATTATTTATAGTGTAAAAACAAATTCTATCAAAAAGATGCCCCTTCCTTCTCCCTAGACGATGACAGGTATGGCGATTTGTCAGTACAAACAAGCTTGAATACTTTATGCAAACTATACCACTTCCAAAAACTTTAAAAGGAAACCTTTATCTCTGACAAACATCATAATCTATAATTTAATTGGGATTTGTATGGGAAATTAAAAAAATTGGGGTAATTTAAAAAACTTGGGAAGAGGGCAAGGACACAAAACCGGGCCTTAATGAAATCATTCTCACACTTGACCAACTTAGTTCTAAATGAGTCAAAACCAACATTTGATTTGGCGGCTTAAAGTCCTTGTGTAGCATTCACTTGACTTTAAACAAAATATGACCGAGATAGCCTCACCCTCTTGGCTCTACTGCAAACTTTTTAATGTACGCCTACTTTATGTCCGTCTAATTGCTACTGATGATTATGATGCAACTTCTTTAAAGCCACTTCCGGGGTTTGCCAGTGGAAATTATCATGTGCTATATATATATATATATATATATAGGCGCATAAGCTTGAAGAGTCCTTGAGTAGATGAAATGCGGAATATTCAGTGTAGCTTAATCGCCACATATATTTTATAAATTATATATATATATATATATATATCATTGTTAAAGAAAATACAATAATGTTCAGACAAGTGATATTTTCTTAAGAATTTGTAAAATATAATAACAGATCTGCATAAAATAAAATTGGAATTATATTTAGTAATTTACACTAAGTTGAGTTTTCGACCATTCGCATTTTTGTTCTGTTTGTTTTGTTTTTCGTTCAACATTTTTGTAAAAAAAAAAAATAAAAAAAAATAAAGTACAAGTCAAAAGGAAATACTCAGACAGTCTTATCGACATTTCCAAGTATGGATGCCTCGGGCGACTAGCAGTTATCTAATACCTTTCAAAATATTCTAAAACGGTTTTTAGTAATATGTCAAATATATAGGGGGAAAAAAAAAAGAAGCTTAACGGAAGATTAGGTGAATACTGACTCGGTGTGAGCAAATAAAACGCTATTGTTTCAGTTGTGTTTTTTTTTTCCACTGTTTTGTATTCGTTTTTAGTATTATATTATAATACTTATAAAAGTATATCACTTTATGAAATATTTATTTATATTTGGCAAGGTTGACTTGAGATGTCCACAGGATAGCGGCCGTGAACAAATGTAAAAAATGGAACGGAATGCACATTTAAGCGAAACGAGATTATCGCGTCGACTGTACAGCCAAGCAAAAAACAAAAAACAAAAAAAAGACTGCTGAAACTGTGTCAGTAACAGTAATAAATTCATTTATGCGCTCGTTTCTTTATATCTTGTTTCCACGCACAAAAACAACACATGCCTCCCCCAGTGAAAACAACACGCAATACACTGGATAATAAATGCATTAATATCAGGAAAAGTACTTGTTATCATTTTAAAGAAAAGTGTGGAGGTTGACCTAATGTAAATTCATTTATGCGCTCGTGCGTAGTCCCAGGGTTTAAGTGTTAATACCATGCAAACAGTAAATTTGCGATGGACTTGAACATCAGATACGTTGTCCACGACCCCAAAACCTAAAGAAATAATTGTTTTTGGTTGGGGCTATTATGGTGTTAAACCACATATTTACCTTTGTTGTTATTGTTTTGTTTTGTTTTTTTTGTTTTTTCTACTAGTCTAAGTTTCACGTAACAATTTAATAAAGAAAACATATCGAAAAAATGAAATGAAATAACTAAGAAATTTTTTTTATTTTATTTTTGAAAATTCAACTAGACTGTAGTTACGCATAACGATTTAACAAACAAAAAATTACCGTAAAAATTAAATTTCCTGTTCCATCTCTGCATGGATTACCAAAAGAAAACAATGAAATAAAAAAAGTAAAAATTTCTTGTTTTTTTTTCGAAATAGAACTTAATCAGTCGAAATTTTTAAATTTTTTTTATAACAATTATTTTTTTTAAATACTAGAAATCTGCAGGAAATAATAGAATCAGTTTTTCTTTTTTGTAATTCTTATGCCCAAAACAATAAGCACTCACTGTTGCGCCGGCATTCACCCGTAAGCGGCTAATAGCTAGATAATCCCTTTCATTGTTTTTCTAAAACAATTATCACAATATTATAATGTTAGATAATCGAAACTGTGCCTTAAATTTGGAGAAAACTATTTGTTTATTTTTACGCTAGTTTAATTTTTAATAGATCTCCCACCACCAAAAAAAAACAACGAACAAGCAGTCTATACGTACATAGATTGCTCGCTATGTACATATAGATTTGAATGCAATATTTTTGCCCGAGAATTTTGCAGAATGAAGCAACGTGATGAACCTTGCTTGTTTGTTGTTGTTTTTTTGGTGGTGGGGGATCTACTATTAAAAATTAAACTAGCGTAAAAATAAACAAATAGTTTTCTCCAAATTTAAGGGGCAGTTTTGATTATCTAACAATCTTGTGATAAAAGTTTCAGAAAAACATTAAAAGGAATTATCTAGCTGTTAGTCGCCTGGGGCGTCCCTACAGGTGAATGCCGATGCGGCAATGATTGCTTATTGTTTTGGGCATAAGAATTAAAAAAAAAAAAAAAAAAAAAAAAAAAAGGTTCTATTTTTTTATTTTATGCAGATTTAAAAAGAACGAAAAAAAAAAGGAAACGAAAACAAAAGAATTATTTTTTTAGACATAGGCATAACCACTTATCAAGACCAAGAGACCACTCGAGGATAAGAGTTAAGAGTGTACAGTAGTCAGTTGGACAATATAGTAATTGTTAGTAATGGAAATTCGGTAAATTTGTTAACAAGTGGAATGGTTCATCAAGAACTTGTTTACGTTGGACTTGAAGATAACAATATTGTAGTCAGCTGGAAAGCAGGAAAACGGAATATATTTTCAGACTTGGGGGATAAAAATCAACTTACTTGCACATGTCTGAGGATGTCCAAAATTCGATTATAAACCGGACACTTAGGCGGTAAAACTTGCTTTTGGAAAACTGTGGCCAGAATGTCAAAAATTCTAGGGAGGTTACTATTATTTTCTCCGAGGATAATCATGTTATTCCTGAAAAGGCAAATAATCAAAATGAAAAGATGTGCAATTATCTAAAATATATATACATATATACTAGCCGATTTACCCGAGCTTTGCTGCTACGGATATATTTGTATTGCACAATACTAATTGGCATTCTTTTAATATTTATGTAATTACAGGTTCGAAACCAAAACTTCTGGGTAAACGACATTTCTTGTACCACTGGTAAAAATGTAAACGAAAGTTCTACATTACGTAGAAAAAAAAAAAAAAAACTGTACAGGTCCGTTTTCAGTTTGTGTTGCTCCCAAAAATGTAAATTAGGATTTTTTGCGGATAAACTATGCTTGGTTGTGTATATAAAAAGTACCCCATTTTTAATAAAGGAAGGACTTTCACATAAAAATTTAATAAACAAAAGATACGGCAAAAATTGAATTACACTTGTAAATCATATCTAAAAAATAGCACGGTTCGTAAACTGCAGAAGTACTAAACAGATAAAAACACCCGCATTTTTGTACTTCTGCAATTATTTTTCTTTGAGTGACGCTGAGACATAAAGCGACACCCCCTCCCCCCGAAAAAAAACCCATAATTACGTCGAAACTCCCCCACACAAATATATATTATCAACTAAATCAATTACCCAGACAGGAAAACATAAGATCTTTCTCAAAAGAAAATCGAAGAAAAAAAAAAAAAAAAAAAAAAAAATGCGTAGGAATATATCTGATATAAAAAGCATTACTTTACCTTGTTTCTTTTTCAAAGTATTATGGAAACGATAATAAAATTCAGACAGTCAAGTGAATAGTTGAAAAATGATTTTAAAATCGTCCATAGGAAATAAATTTTAACCTTTTGGTAAACGTGCTCACACCTTACAATGAATCAACATTTATAGCCGAGACTTTAATAGAGGGCTAACGATTTAAAATATTTCGTCGAAAAATAAAATCATCCTTAGCCTAATTATTTTTTTTTTTTATCAATATTTGTAACTTTTACATTTATAGAAAGTAAATAATTAAAACAAATCATTTTATCATATCTCTCGATTTGGTTAAAAACTATATCCGTTCATAACCGGAAGTGAAATATCAGTGAAAATTACTTAAAATGTACCAGTTTAGCAAATAGTACAAAATAACTTGAATTAAAATAATTTAAATAAATTAACTTTAAATAATACTCTTAAATAGAACAATTACATCAATTACATTACTATAATCAGTAATTTTAATTGAGCGAATTATTTAAAAAGATTTTCTTTAATATAATATGCAAATTAGATTAGTTCTATTATGTACATTGCCTTCAATATAGTGTATATATATATTGATCGTGATGCTATTTATTTATATAGAAAATCTTATAGTAAATAAAATTTATATAGATAACCGTTTTCAGCAGGAAGTTTTGTATATATTAATCAAATTGTGAACAAAAACAGACAGGATTACGGATTTATATATATAATAGATATACACTCATGAGTAAAAAAAAAAAAAAGAAAGAAAAAAAGGAGGCCAAACAAATTTTATTGCACTAAAAGCTATATTGAACAATGAACAATTGAACAAGTAAACTTAAACGAGACTAGAACACAGAACAAGACATCTACTTTAATAAATGCTAAGTATGGAATCACATTCCCTTTTGATTTCTTTAAAGATTAATCCTTTTAGATATGTTCTCAACCAAAGTGGAACACTGCAAAGAAGAGATGCTATTCTATTCGCTTTGCACAGCTTCCTACAGTTTGTTATTCGAAAAAGTTCTTCCAGCCATTGCACAAGATATTATGGACCAAATATTCTCGATTGGGTTTAAATCGGGGCTTTGACCTGGCCAAAATATCACATTAATTGAATTATCAGAAAACCATTTTCTTTGTGACTTTAGCAGTGTGTGTTATGTTGAAAAATAATGTTCTGGGATATTCCCAGATTCTGGATACTTGGTAACAGTTCTGTTTCTAATATTCGAATGTATTCCTTTGCATTATTGACTTCTCACATCTAATAAGTTCCCCAACTCCTGCTGCAGTAAAAGTTGCTCATACCATTATCCCTCCATTCCCGTGTTTAACTGTTGTATTTATGCAACTTGGCGAAAATCTTTCTCCAGTTCTTCAATTGCACCGTTCGAGAGCATCACTAACAAGACAAAATCTTGATTCATCTAACCAGAAAATATTCCTGAACCAGTCTGTATCTTTCTTGCCATAACACGAGAAAAACCTCTTCCTATCATTGATGTTCTTCTTAGATAAAAATGGCTTCTTTGCACACCTTTTAGGAAAAAAAATCCCATTTCTTTCATTCGTTTAGATATTGTATATCTAGAAAGATAATTTCCAGACCGTTTTGAATTCTTTGCTATGGTCAACATAGGTTTTCTTTCAATCCTTCAAAACAGTAAATTTAAGCTCGTGGTCGTTCTTCAAAGTGGGTGCTCTAGGGCGACCATATCGGAAGACAATTCCACAGGCGTGCAGTTCTCGGAAAAAAGATTTGTTCATGGAATCTACATTTAGGTTTAGGCACAGATAAAGAGTGGGGGGAATTATTGATAGTGTTTTCAGCTAGACGAGTGTTTTTTGTGAAAGTTTGGGGAGGAGGGACCATAGATTGAAGCTCAGTCGAACACTTTCCATGAAAATAATGATAAAGCAGAGACAAACTCGCAACATCTCTTCTTTGAGATAAAGGTTGCATGGAAGAAAAAAGGACATCTCCTACGAGGCTACGAAGTCTATTTTGAACTCTATCAAGACAAGACAAGTCCTTTCTAGCAGCTCCTGCCCAGATGTGGCAACAGTACTCTATCCTTGGACGTACCTGGCTTTTATATAGATACAGAATTGCATCAGCAATGAGATATCTACTAGATTGATAGAAGGATCCCACCATTTTTCCAGCGGCCTTGGCAACAGATTTAATGTACGTGTTCCATTTAAGATCAGGAGTAAAGGTCAAGCCCAGAAGCTTGTCAAGAATTGAGGCCTCCCCAAGACGAGAGTCATTCATTTTAATTAGTGCCAGATGGGGGATCAGAACGTTGATGATGTAAAGATAGAAGCTTGGTTTTAGATGCATTAAAAGTAACCAGCCACTCCTTTCCCCTTTGTACAACGTGATAAAGATCAGAGGAGAGAGAATCAGAGAGAAAATGTCTATGAATGATGTAAGGAGGTGATTTGGAATATCATTAATCTTTCAGGAAAAGAGTTGGGCCCAGGATGGACCCCTGAGGGACTCCAGCATTAATACTGTGAGCTGATTTTTGCCCATGATTAGAGAGAAATGATTTAATAATTAAGAAGACAATAAGAAAAGTTTTTACTTCTTTTTTTTTTTTATTTCATTTTCTTTTGGTAATTATGCAGAGATGGAACAGGTAATTTAATTTTTATGGTATTTTTTTGTTTATTAAATCGTTATGCGAAACTACAGTCTAGTTGAATTTTCAAAAATAAAATAAATAAAAATTTCTTAGTTATTTCATTTAATTTTTTCGCTATGTTTTCTTTATTAAATTGATTTAATGTACGTGTTCCATTTAAGATCAGGAGTAAAGGTCAAGCCCAGAAGCTTGTCAAAACTTGAGCCCTCCTGAAGACGAGAGCCATTCATTTTAATTGATGCCAAATGTGGATTAGAATGTTGATGATGTAAAGAGAGAAGCTTGGTTTTAGATGCATTAAAAGTAACCAGCCACTCCTTTCCCCATTGTACTACGTGCTTAAGATCAGAGGAGAGAGAATCGGAGAGAACTTGGTCGTTTACTGTCTTAGATGTGCTACCATAAATGGTAGTGTCACCAGCATAAATGTCTACAAATGATGTAAGGATGTGATTTGGAAGATCATTAATGTAGATCAGGAAAAGAGTTGGGCCCAGGATGGACCCCTGAGGGACTCCAGCATTAATATTGTGAGCTTCTGATTTTTGCCCCTCAACTACTACTCTTATGAACCTATCAGAAAGAAATGATTTAATAATTGAGAAGACATTTCCAGCTATACCATAGATAGAGATCTTGTGAAGTAAACCTGTATGCCATACCCTATCAAAGGCCTTTGCTATGTCAAGAGCAATTGCCCTAGAAAAGTTGCCTCCGTCGAGAGATTCACTAATCCTATGATATAACTGTAAGCACATCTGCTGTAGATCTAGAAGAACGGAAACCATATCGTGTGTCACTAAGAAGGTTATTTTTGTTGACATGGTTGATTACTTCTGTATTTAACACAGATTCCAGCAACTTACTCATGATGCACAGGAGACTTATTGGCCTGTACTGAGAGGGGGATGAGCGATCACCTGAATTCTTAAATACAGGGCATACTGATGAGATTTTCCAAGGTGATGGGAAGCTAATCTCCTTAAGACAACTTTTAAATAGTTTTGTAAGTATGGGCGCTAGTTCTGGTTGAAGTTTTTTTGAGTACTATAATTAGAATACCGTCAGGGCCAGTTGCTTTACTGGAATCAAGGTTGTTGATTAGCTTGGCAACATCACATACAGATATATGTATATCACATAGCATGTTTTCTGATACAGGAGGAAATATTGGAGGGTTGGCGGTCTTGGTCGCAAAGGATAGAATTAGCTGCAAAGTTCTTGGCAAAGAGTTTGGCTTTGTCTGATGCTGACAAGATTACCTCAGGTCCATTGATGATAGTTGGGATAGAGCACACGCTTCTGTTCAGGATATTTTTTATATTTAGCTCAGATGGTAATGAATAATGCTGAGAAGCTATATGTTTTAGTTTTGATTTTAACTGATGGTCCCAAGTCACATTTTATTTTTTATTTGGAACTTTTTACAAATGTGTGCATAATAATCATTAGTTAATTGGCTTTATAATATAAATAGGAACCCTGCATAAATTAAAATATAAATTTATTTTACAACTATGCAATGCCAGGTGGCCTTACAGTATATTTTGAAAAAAATGAAGCAAAAACTAGATTTTTCTTTTTATCCTTGAACCATGTTCTTTACAAGAAAAGTGTATTTTGATTCAGTTTCTGTTAAGAAATACTTATCTCATTTATGGAGACATTTTTTTCAATAATGACCTAACGAGCCTAACTTTTCCTCATCATAGTTATTTCAGAACTACCTGGCTAGGAATCTAAAACTCAAGGAGTCAACATCAGAATCCATCACCATCTTGTATGGCAAGCAATGGATGCGGCAGATGTAAAAATCACGAAATGAAGATAATGTTTCTGGGTATGTAGAACCATTATTCTTGTGCGTGTCCTGGACTAAATCCTTCTCTAAATTTGTATGCAAATGTGAGGGAGGAGGGGCCTGCTATTGTATTTGGTGTCAGCAGTAAAAATATATATTTTTTGCATATATTATTTTATTGGAATTCATTATTGAGAGGAGTATTATTTATTGCAGACTATTATCCTCTTTTTTTTTAAAAAAAATAAAAAATAAAATAAAAAGTGTTAAGTTTTAACTTGCCATGTTTGAAAGAATTTAATCAGGGCTTATTTTGAAAGTATTTCTTTAAATGAAGTTCTGGTTTCATCTAAAATCTATTCTAATGGAAGACATCATATACTATCTTCCCAGTGTTTTCAACCAAGTGAATGATATACTTTCATGAATGGATTCACAATCTGTACGATATACATCAGTTTTAAACCTTGCACATCTCAAATAATTCATGGCTTAAAATAAAAGACATAAAATCTAACTACATAAACAAAAAGAGCATATAATTTGATGCAAGTTTCAAAAGAATAAATGAAGAAATTACTGAATTATTTTTTTTTTTTTAATGGTTATAATCATATGATTAAAGTTGTATTTTGGGCAAGTTCATTTTTAAAGAATTACTCAAGAAAAATGTCCAATAAAAGCACAAATTTTGGCACTTTATAAATTTGTAAACTATTGAACCACTGATAGCATTTGTATAATTCAAAAGGTTTTGGACTTATTTTTCACGGCTCACGTTGATAAAATAACAATTAAAACAAACAAAAAACTTTTAACCCTTTATAACCTGAATTATAAAGTCACTGATTAAAAAATATTTGTTAATTTTAGATGGCGGCCTACTGAATGTAAGAATATAAGTAATGCAATCGAGGAGGTATCTAGCATCTACCCAGATACTGAACTAATACGTACAAGGCGTGTTTGAATCAATTCCCACTTTATTTAGTTATATTCATTTATTTATGAATGAACAAATTAGTTTAACTAGATCATAAAGGGTTAATCCTATTTAGACATGACAGGCACAAACAATAAATATCAATTTATTTTTAAATAAGCATCAAAATTGTAGAGAGTTCATATAAGATTAGTTATCCAAAGAAATGTCAAAGGGAGAGAACTGATCACTTACTGTTGAATGAGATCACACAGATAATCGTAGATATGTTCGGCCTCATCTTCATCCTCGTAAATCGGCAACCAATTGAGCCAATGTGGCAAGATATCATTGACATTCACATGGTTCGAACAATAGCGGCAAATTTTGGTTACAGCTGAAATGACATTCTCAGTGGCCATCACATTATCGGGTTCTCGAGAATCAGCATGTTGAATTACCTCCACAAGAATTGGTAAGGATTCTGAAGAAAAATAATGAAATGATAATATGGAAGATCAGAATTTTTATAAGTTAAAGTGAGGTGGAGTGGGAATGGGTGTTCCAGTTCAAAATCAAATATCATTATAAATCCGACCCCTACACAGAATCTCCAGATGTAAGAAAGCCTTCTACTCTTAATAGTTTCTTTCCTAGGACTGCTAGACTATAGAATTCCTTCTGGGCTCCGGTTTCCCTGACTATACATGCAGAAGTGTAATGTAAACAGACATCTTGCTGCTCAACTCCCTATGTAGTAATCCTGCAAATTATGTCCCAGATAGTAGACATCTACATCAAAGAAAAAAAATTTCAATCGGCTTTCTTCAGACTATTTAACTGTTGATATTTGTATTGCAAACATTTAATTGTTGATGTTTAATCACTCTTCAAAGTCATCTCAAGTCAAACTTTTTTTTAAATAAAATTATTTTTTTACAGAATTGAACTATTTCTAACATGTCATAATTTCATTTTTAAATTTTGGTATGTTTTTTTTTGTGTGGGAGTATTTTTTAAAGTTTTTTTTTTTTTTGTTTTTTTTTGACAAAATAAAGTTTCTATCAAAGTTAATTGGTATTTGTTTCTTGTCAGCTGTTATTTTGTATATTTTTCAAACCTACTTATACAAATTAGTTTAAACAACATATTTTGAAATATTTTTTTTTCTTCATATTTTGTACTTTGTAATACTTGCTGCATCTTTTTCGTATTTGATGAATATAAGTTTTATTGTTCTTATGTGGATGTTATTTTTAACCATGTTACAGTTCTCTGCCCGGCACCACCCCAAAAGGAAGAAACAAATGAATAAAAAAAAAAAGAAAAGAAACAAGCCGTGTGTGCGTAGTCCTCCTCTGATGCTGCATGTGAGATGACACCACAAAAAAAGTGAAGAAATGATGAGTGCAAGAAGTGTAGGGCCAACGTTGCCTTCACATTTTCGCCAAGTTTCAGGAAAATATAATGGATGGGGCAAAAGTTAGGGGGGGGGTAAACGGTGTCATTTTTTGCAATTTTGAATGCTGAATTCTAGTGAAAATGGACAAATGGTGCAGTTTCACGTATTAAGACATGCATATTTGAATTCAGCACCATGGAAAACCACTATATAGACATACATATCAAGTTTTTGAGTAATATGAAAAAAAAAAAAAAAAAAAAAAAGCTACAAAAAGGCATGTTTTTTTAAGCCCCTAAAAATCCCAGAGGTCACCCATACTGAATTAATATTAAGAATACTAGCCTCCACATTTTGGCCAAGTTTCAGGAAAATCTAATGGATGGATCAAATGCTATGAGGCAAAAAGTGTCATTTTTTACCTCTTGAGCCCCTGGATACACCGAATCCCAGTGTAAATGGAAAACTAGTGCAGTTTCAGGCCTTAACACATGTATATTTGAGTTGACCACCATGAAAAACTACTACATAGTCAGATATATCAAGTTTTTGTTGAGAAATATGAAAAAAGCCAGAAAAGGAGCGTTTTTAGCACTAAAAGTCCCTGGGGTTGCAAACCAGAATTTTGCCAAGGTCATCCATACTTGATTTATATTAAGAATATTGGGCTCCATATTTGGCCAAGTTTCAGAAAAATCTAATGGATGGATAAAAAGTTATGGGGCAAAACATGTCATTTTTGACCTCATGTGCCCCTGGGGAAGCAACGAGAATTTTGTCAGAAAAATTTGTTTTTACTGTGCACATCTATTTAATGAAATAAAATTTGTAGCAAAATTTCAGGAAAAGCTAATGGACGGTTACCTGGCAATAGTCTGGACTAACGGATGCATGGAAGCTACTGAAAACATGGGTCCCTCTCCGATAAGTCGGGGGATCAACAAAAGTTTAGCTTTTTTATTTCTTTTCTGTTTTAAAAGAAGCATTTATTAATTTCCAAACAATGCCTTTTTTTTTTTTTTATATATATATACTGTTCATTAACAAAATCCTGCCGTCTCAACACCGGCTTAAAAAGTGCCGTGCACTACCATAGGGTCACGCGTCCATCTCACCCGGCTTGCATTTTTCTTCCTACCCCCTGTCATGTGGTGCAATTTTTTTCTTTCTACGCACCCCATCCCCCCAAAAAAACGTCCAATCGCTTCCTTTGCTCGACCACATGATGTGTACTTGCTAATTTGCATACAAGTTTTAACGGCTGCTGCTAGTATTTTCATCCACATGTCCATACACACTGTTACATTCTTCATTGCAATTATTAAACTAAGGCTAATAATGTGAATCAGTCTTGTTTGGCCGATACGTATACATGTTGATACATTAACGCATTTTTTTTTTACGCATGTGGTCTTGAAATTCAGTTTACTATCGAGAATAAACTGTAAATATTTGGTTTATGTTGGCTTTTTTTTTTTTTTGCGAATCAGGACGTAGCTTTATTTTATCAAAAAAACATGCATAACGTTTTGTTCTTGGGAAATTTTAACCCATTCATGGTTGTCTGTTTTTACATTTTATTAATGCAGTTTTTGGCTGACATTAAATCTGTGGTTGTATGCAAGTGTAGATGTTATTTACCATACTTAGATCTGTTTCACGTGATTTTAACGGTTGAGTTGCAATCATTACATCCCCAAATTTCACTTGATTTTGTTTTTTTAGGATTGTAGAATCACTTATTAGTCTACTGTCATTGGTTTTATTATACACTAGCAGGGCTACCCGGTGTTGCTCGGAACCGTATAAAACAATGAGAAAATTGAAGTTAATTTTGCACATATGTTATTCTTTGAATAATGGAATTTTTATTATATATGTTATATCCCATACAAAGACATTGTATCAGATTCCTTGAAGTAGGTTTCTTGAAGCAAACTATATTTAGGTTATTGTTCATCCTGAGTGTTTGATTTTTTTTTTCATAGTTTGCCGCAAGATGTGTTCAAAGTTTTGTCTAATAAGTCTTTCATTATTGTTTTGGTGATGCACAGTTCCGTGGCTGGCATTGCTTCCTTAAATAAATACAGTAGAACTCCGGGATAAGGCATTAAAAAATCAGTAACAAAATACAGTACAGTATATAATACACATATAATCAAATAACATTATAAATAACACCATAAAGCAGGGCAGATACCATAACCAGGGGCCAGGAAAACATTGTACTCCACATTGTAACCTTAAAAAAACCCCAAAAAAACCTATCTTGGGGCCCACCGTATCCTGGGGTTCTGCTGTAGTTCATTACTTAAAATTTTTTAAACATCTTTTCAATAAGTCTTTAAAACAAATTGTAAAAAGTGTTTTCAATAATTCCTAGAAAAAAATAAATAAATAAAAAATAAATAAATAAATAAAATAAAAAAATAATTCCTAATTAAATTAAAACCGAAAAAAATCTTTTCCATGATTATTAGATAAAAAAGAATGATTAGGAAAATGTTATAAAAAAAAGAGTCCATGCGCAGAGGAGATATAGGCATGAGTAAAAAAAAAAGTGAAAGAACTGATTTGCTTTGTCACCACTTCCTGTAGAAAACACACCAGAAGTTAGGAAGTATGTTAACTGACTATTACCCCGAAGAGATTATAGTTTTAGTGTTCTGGTTTTTAGTTGAATGTGTTTTGGTAGTAACGTTGTCAGCTTGTTTTTTTGGTGTGTGTGTGTGTGTGTGTGTGTGTGAGTTGGGGGGGGGTCTTATTTATTTGCTTTTATTTTATTTTTTTTTTTTATTGTAGTTTAGTTGGTTTGAGCTGTACTGTTTTCAGTTTCGTCCTTTACGAAGTTGTAGAATCTTGTGTTGTGTCCTTATCAGTTTCTTGTATTTTGGATGGTTCTTTAATGCTCATACTTTGTTTTTTGTTAACATCTGATACTCGCGTTAGTAGCATTTTTTCTTCTATTTCTTGTACATTTATTCCTTTTCTGTTTGGTTTTGTTGTTTCTTTTGTTCTATTATTCATATTTGAATATAAGTCTTTCAAGTTTTCTTGAAATTTTATCCATTTGTTATAGTCTATTTAATAAGTTGTCGTCGTTTCATTTTGGGCTTGTTTTGGGGTAACTTCTGCATATGTGGTGTTTGTTTTTTCATCTTTTTTATCTGTTTAAAAAGATTAAATAATTTTCCTTGGTTCTAGCTAGGATATATTAATTTTACGTTTTACTTTATTTTGCATGTTTTAGAATAAATCAAATGGTTTTCATTGGAGTTTTGACATTTTTTGGCATTCTTTTTGTCGTGTGGTTGGTTTCTTTTCCTACACATTTTCATCCTTCTATATACTTCTTTATGATGTTCATATTTATGACATTTGTGGCATCTTACGGATGTTGGTAAATATCTTCTACTTTTTCAATTATATACTTATTTGATCACCAGGAATCTTGGGAAATTCTTGTGGAGGTTATTTTGCGGTTATATATTTTTTTATCTTCTGAATCTGAGAATATAATCCCTTTAAGTTTTGGAGGGAAAATGATTTTTTTGTCACTCTTGCTTCCTCATTCGTCTCTAAGCTCTTTGAGAAGTACTATGGGGAAAACTTATCAACTGACACCACAGGATATGGGAATGACACTTGATTATCTGGTTTCCTTTCATTTTTCTTTTTTGGATCTTTTAAGAAAAATGAAAAGGATGTCGCAACCATGCAATGTTTTGTTTCTTTTCTAATTTTTTTTTTTTTTTTTAATTAAAACCATAAGCCACACTCAGCTCAGGCACTGCTTTCTACAGGAAGTTTTTTTTTTTTTTTTTTTTTAACCCATATATGCCACACTTTCCATCAGAATAGAGAGTGATATCATCAACACAGACGTTAATTTTCTAAATATTCACTGGAAGATAATTGATATGAAGAAACGGTGTTGAACGTAGAATATCAAGAAGCCTACAAACAATAACTATTAAGAAAATACCTGAGAAATGAAAATAAATTTGAAGATTATAATTATTTTTGTTTAATCAAAATTATGTTGGATTGGATGGAGTATTTTTATGAAAATAAATTCGGTTATGCAATTTTATGGTTCAAAATAGAGCTCAAAGTTTGAGGAGAGAAAGAGTGGAAGATTAAAACGGTCTTACCAACACAAACAGGATGGAATGCAGGTTCGGCATACATGGCCATCACACCAATTCCATAAGAAGCAGCTTGGCGGACTTCTGGATGCTTATCACAGATTGCCCGAACCATTTGGGGCACAAATAAATCTCTATATTTCATAGCTTCCTAAAAACAAAGAAAAAATAAAAAGCATAAAAATACTCTATCTAATCCAACATAACTTTGATTAAAAGAAAAAAAAATATATAATCTTCAAAATAAATCAAATTGGTATCATTTATATTTGTAGAAAGAATTCAAATGCACCGAATATTTGAAATACAATTGTTTTAGAAATATTTTTGACACCATGAGATTAATAATAATAATAATATATAGCGTATAGCCATTTAATTATTTTGATACGGAATAAAAATTTCTAAAAAAAATGTAAAATTAAAGAATTAAAAATAAAAAAACAAATAAAATAAGTTAAAAACATTCAAATTCGAAGATGAAGACAACAATAACGAACAGATAATGAATTTTAACATTGAAATAATAAAGTAATAGTAATAATCTATAAGCAACATATTAAACAGGATAATGTAATTTAATATTAATTATAATCAAGCCAAAATAAAATGAGATATATATTGATATGAAGTTGATTATAGAACTTAACAATACTATAACCATAGAATTAGAAATTATATAAAATATATAATATTTTTACTAATATAGACAAATATTACATATTCGCTACACTGAACATGCTAATGTTTCGGGCAACTTGGTTTGCAAGAAACCAAAAGTCACTCGTCAGGCGGCATAAAAAAGTTTATTCACCACCGAAGGCAAAAATGATCAAAATTAAATGGGAAGTGTAAAGAAAATAGGATCTAAAAATTAAAATTATACAAAAAATATCAATATTAAATGTAAAACGTAAAAAAAAATTCTTTTAATTAAAGTTTAAGTTGAAAATTAAATACTGATATTTACTATCTTAATTAAACTTAAAAAA
>NC_136499.1:17115610-17233110 GCF_053919585.1 Euprymna scolopes | reverse complement strand
ACAGCATACTTATCTCTTAGAAAAGGTATAATCTTAGAGAATGTATAATCCAAATGTGACGAAAGATCCACGGAAATAAAATATTCAAGAAGTCATCGTCCAATTCCAAGCTTCCCACCATTTTAATAGTTCTTTAATATTCTCGGTAACACGTCCGTTCCTTGATTTGTGATAAGCATGGTTCTTTGGGGTGCCTGCCCCTTTTCTGCTGTATTGACATATACACACATTATATATATATATATATATATATATATATAGATAGATAGATAGATAGCTGCATGGGATAAGGGACCAACATGCATATATATATATATATACACACACACACACACATGTTGGTCCCTTATCCCATGCAGCTATCTCCAAATTGAGTTAATTCAGCCGCATGGTGAAACTGGTGATTTCTCTGCCACAGATTCTGGCAACATCTGCATGCTACGTGTGAATTCAGAATCTTTTTAAAACATTTGCTGCCCCCTTCTGGTTTAATTTGTGCACCAACTTTATGAGGAAAGGATTTTATGAACATTTACAAGATGATCCACAACTGAAAAGCGTAGAAGTTACCTTTAAAGGATTTGCTTCAAGAATCTTTAGATTAATTGGGATGAGGATTGGTGACAGTGATAATTCAAGAAATTATAGCTCTTCAGGAATATCAGCAGCCAATAAGAGGGGGGGGGGGCTCAAATCCTTGTATGTGGTATATGTGATGAGGAACAAGACAAAGACAAACGAAAGTGTACATGGGAGAAGGAAAAAGACATAGGAAGTCAGTTTTTGCTGAAACTTCTTTTAATTTCCCCTTTACCAGCATGAATCACTTGAAGCCTTAACTGTCACAGCAAAATTACGATTTTTAAGAAAGATCTATCATTAGAGGAAAAAGAGGTAAGAGAGAGAGAGGGGGGGGAAACAAGGATTTCAACTGAAAAGCAGCTAACTCATGTCTAGCAATTTAAGCAAAAATCTTTTTTTTTTTTTAAAAAGAGAGAGAGAGAGAGAGAGAGAGAGAGAGAGAGAGAGAGAAAGCGAAGAACTTGCAATCCTCTTGTGAAAGTTCTTAAATACAATCCTGTATTGCAGCAACAACTTAGATTGATTGATTGATTGGTTTTACGGCATATCAACCTATGTGGTCATTTAATGCCGGAGTCTTTTTTTTTTTTTTTTTTTAACTTTTTTTATTGGGAGGGGGGGAATGACTCTTTCAGTCTTTCCTCCCTTTTTTTATAAAATTGAACTAAGAAATTAAATGTTGTATTTATACATGGATGTGTATATTTGGGTGACTTTAAATTTCCTTAAATTTTCTTATATAAATTTACTTTCCTTAGGTATGCTAGAATATTTGCTGAGTTGACCTTTTCAAAAAGGTCTTCCATATTGCTTTCTGTATAATATAATTTTCTAGTTGGGGCAAGGTCATCACACCCAACTAGGATATGTTTTACTGTGAGTGTCTCCTGGCATGGGATGCACTCTGGCGCCGATTCTCCATTTAGTATATAAGAATGAGTAAAGTTGGTGTGCCCTATGCGCAGCCGAGTCAGTATCACATCTTCTCGGCGTGATCTCTTGATGTCCGGACATCGTTCCTTAAGTTCAGGTTTGATTGAGTATAATTTGTTGCCCTCTTGCTGACTCCACCGCAGTTGCCATTTTTCCTGTATGTATGCTTTTATCTGGGGTCTAAGATCAGTATGTGGAATCTTAAAATTGTCAGTTGGAAGGTGAGAAGATCTTTTTGCAGCTATATCTGCCCTGTCATTGCCTTTGATCCCCACATGGCTGGGGATCCAGACAAGAATAATGTTTTTAGTAGTTGAAAGGATATTGATTTTTTCTATTAATTTTGTTGTTAGTGGATTTTCTTGTTTTTGATTTTGTATAGATAATAGGACTGATAGAGAATCAGTGAGAATGATGAAGTTTTTGGTGGTTTCCTCTGAAATTATGTTGAGTGCTAGATCGATAGCTATAGTCTCTGCAGTGAATATAGATGCTTCATTTTGAAGATTTCTCTTCATTGTGGTTTTATGGTACGTTGCTGCACATCCAGTGTGATTGTTGCTTTTAGACCCGTCTGTGTAGATAAAGGTGTAGTCTCTGCATATTGTAATTTTAAATGTTGAAGTTCGTCGTGGTATTCAATAGGGTTTGTGGTAGATTTGGACTTTTTGTTTAGGTTGAGTTTTATTTCAACTTGTTTCATGGTCCATGGGGGTGTTTTAGGCAGTATGAAGTTGTGAATGCTGGAGATTGGAATTTTCGATTCTTCAATGCTTTCCTTCATTCGGAGCCCGAACGTTTTGATAGTTTTTCTTCTCATGTTAAAGAGTTCTTCATATTTAGGATAGAAGGTACATTGGTATGCAGGGTTGTTTGGGCAAGACTTCAGTTTCAGTAAATATTGAAGGGCTAACTTTTCTCGCCTTCGATCTAGTGGGGGTTCGTGTGCTTCTGTGTATAGATTGTTCACGGGGGAAGTTCTGTATGCTCCTAGGGCCAATCTTAGGCCAGTATGGTGAATAGGGTCTAGGCTTTTTATATATGATGTTCGGGTTGATCCATATATGAAACAACCGTAGTCTAGCTTTGAGCGGACTAGTGCTCTGTAAAGTTTAAGGAGTGTTTCCCTGTCTGCACCCCAATCGGTATGTGCTACCACTCTCAAAAGATTTACAGCTTTGTTACATTTTTTTTTCAGATAGTTTATGTGTGGGATGAATGTTAACTTTTTGTCAAATAAAATCCCTAAGAATTTGTACTGATCAGTAACGGGTATGGGCATTCCTTCCATGGTTAGGACAGGATCATTATGCATGTTCTTTAGTTTGCAGAAATGCATGCATTTCGTTTTTCTTTTGGAGAATCTAAATCCATTCTCTTCCGTCCATCTCATTACTTTGTTTAAGCACAATTGAAGCTTCCTTTCTATTATAGATATATATCTAGATCTACAGCATATTAGGAAGTCATCCACATATAGGGAGCAATCTACCCCAGGGTTAAGGTTTTTTACAATGTTGTTAATTCGGATACTGAACAAGGTCACTGACAATATACTCCCTTGAGGTACTCCATTCTCTTGTTCTTTCAAGTCCGAGAGAGCTGTGCTAACCTTTATTCTGAACCGTCTATTTTTTAAAAAATTTTCAATAAAAATTAGCATTCTGCCTTTTAGTCCAAGCGCCTTCAGATCCCTTGTAACACCGTACTTCCACACAGTATCGTAGGCTTTTTCCATGTCAAAAAACACTGCTGTTAAATGTTCCTTCCTTACAAAGGCTTCTCTGATGAAGGTTTTAAGTCTGACTATGTGGTCTATTGAACTTCGGTTTTTCCTGAATCCTGTTTGAAATTCTGTAATAAGATTCTCTGTTTCCAGGAACCAGATTAGTCTTTTGTTTATAATCCTTTCCATGGTCTTACAAATGCAGCTTGTTAGAGCTATTGGCCTGAAATTCAATGGATCTGAGACGTTACTTGATTGGGATTGGATGTTTGAGTTTTCAGATTTGGGGATTGGTATTATTGTGGCCTCTTTCCAGGTCTCGGGTACGTTTCTACTGGACCATATAATATTGAAAATTTCAAGTAGGTATTTCATTGAGGTTTCTGGAAGTTTTTTGAGGATTTCATATGGAATTTCATCGGGCCCTGTAGCTGTGTCATGGGATTTGGTTAGCGATTCTTTTAATTCAGGCAAGGTAAGAGGTTGGTTGTATTTTTCAGTATTTTGTGATTTAAATAGAATTTTCTTTTTCTCTTCCTTTTCTCTAATCTTTTTGAATTTCTTTGTTTGTCTGTCACATGATGGTTATTGGAAATGTCTTTTTGATCGGTGTATATTTTGTTGCCTTTAGAGATGTGGGATATTGGTGTACTACTACACTTTCCTTCTATTTTCCTCATCATGTTCCAAACTGTTTTCGCCTTGGTATTCACATTAATTTTGGATATATAATTTCTCCAGGTTGTTCTTTTGGATTCCTTTATGATTCGTCTGGCTTTTGCTCTGTTGTTTTTGAAGAAATCCAGATTTTCGCTTGTTGGATACTTTTCGAATTTTCTCAAGGCAGCTCGTTGAGCTCTGATGGCTTTTCTGCATTCTTTTGTGAACCAAGGTTTGTTGTGATTGTTGGTTTTGGTTGTTTTCGGTATGGTATTATTTGCTATGTTTGTCAGTGTTTTAATGAAGTAGTTCAAATGGTCATCTTCATCATTCTTTTCGATAATTAATTGGTTTTTGCACTGTTCCTGGAAGTCTTCCCAATCCGCTTTATGTAGGTTCCATTTGGGTGTTTTTTGTTCAGTGCTAGTACTTAGACTTTCCAGGATGATTGGGAAATGATCACTCCCACAGGTGTCATTGTGTACTTTCCAGTCATAGTCCATATATATGGAAGGATCACATAAGGTAAGGTCAATGGCGGTGAAAGTACCTGTTGCTGGGTACATATAGGTGTAGTTTTGATTATTAAGGAGGCATAGATTATTTTTATTTATTATGTTTTCTATTTCTTTTCCTTTTTTATTTGTTTCTTTACTTCCCCATATTACATTGTGACTGTTGAGATCTCCTAGTAGAAAAAAGGGTTTAGGGAGTTGTTTTATTAATTGAGTTATCTCAGTTTCGTTGATTGTATCTTTTGGAGGGATGTATATTGAGCAAAGTGTTATAGTTCTATGTAGAGTCACTGTAACTGCAATTGCTTGCAAGTTTGTGTTTATATTTATTTGTCTTTGAGGGATTTCATTCTTCACAAGTATTGATGTGCCTCCAGAAGCTCTGTCCATATCTTTATTTATGTAGTTGTAAGATGTGTAGTGTTTTATGTTGATGGTATTATTTTCTTTCAGAAAGGTCTCCTGTAGACAGACAAGTGCTGGGCTCGTATTTGTTATTAATAATGTGAGTTCATTTTGGTTTGCTTTTATCCCTCTGATATTCCATTGTAATATTTTGTTCATCATTTGGAATTGTGTTCAACTTCCATCGTCTCCAATCCCTCAAATCTATTTTCTGTCGGAGTCCCTGTTCGAGATATAGATCGGGATCTTTCTTTTCCTGTTTTTGTTTTTGTTTTTTTTTTGTCTGGGGGGATTTTTGATTCTTTTCTGGCTTGTGATGTGTTTGATGGTTGTTCGGTTGTTTTTGTAGAAATGGTTTGCGGTTTTGTTTCTTTTTGTGGTTCAGTAGTGTCTTTACTTAATATTATCCTTGGATTGGTTGCAGACATTGCACTATTCATTTTCCTCATTTCTTCTAATAGTTCTTTCATTTCCTTTATTAGTTTGCTTAGGACATCAATTTTCTTGTCAGTTGTATCCGTTACATGTATATGACCATTTTGATTGTTGATTGGATTAGTTTTTTTTGTTGCATCTGCATATGTTTTAGTTTTGATGATTTTCCTGGCCTCTGGGTAGGATATATTCTTTATATGTTTTAGTTTGGTCACTTCTTTTTCTCTTTTCCATATTTCGCAATATCTAAAGCCAGCGCCATGGTTTCCCAGGCAGTTGGCACACTTGAAATCTTTTCTGCAGTCAATGTGTGGGCCACTTTCTCCACATCTCCCACACACTGGTAATCGTGTGCACCGATCTTGATGGTGTCCAAACTTCTGGCACTTGAAGCATTGGAGGGGGTTTGGAATATAAATTTCTACATTTATTTTCATATATCCGACTTTCACTTCTTTGGGTATGGTGAGGGAATCGAAAGTTAGTATATATGTATTGGTATCGATTTTCTCACTGTTTTTTTTAATTTGAACTCTGCGAACATCTAACACATTCTGTTTCTGTAAGTTTGTCCTGATTTCCTCCAAGGGACAAAGTGCAAGTTCGTGGCTTTTCACTACTCCTTTGCAGGTATTTAGGGTTGGATGTCTGTAGCATTTGACTTTGATGTTTTCAAATAATTTTAGTTTCAATATTTCTTTAGTTTGTTCTTCGTTATGGGTTTCTATTAGTAGGCTGCCGTTAAATTGTTTTTTAATAGACTTTGGTTTTAGAGTTTTAAGATTTTTTTCAATTTTAAAAGGTGATAGTTTGCTCAAAGGAGTTTCCTCCATTGATTCTATTACTACGAATGTTGAGTTCCTTGGTTTTATCGTCTCTTCGTCAGAGCTACTGATGTCAGAGACATCAGAGTGGGTTCTCTTTGGGTGGTTGGGTGGTTTTTGGGAGGAATAAGCTATATATTTTGTTTTCTTTTTTCGTCATCTTTGTTCCCCACCCACCTCGGAGTCCTATTTGGGAAGAGCCTGGGGGGAAACCCATTCGCCCAGCCTCTACAGGGATACAATGATGATATAACCGACTTTGGTGGTATCATAATGATTATCTGTTCTCTCTTGATATTGCTATGGGATCTGTAGCAATCCTGAGGGGTTTACAGCCTCGTCATCGATATTCACACCTAATCGATTGACCCTCAGCCACCGCTTTCCATCATATATTAGGGAGTAGGGTTATTTGTGGGAGAGGGGGGATGTGTTGTATTAGTAGTGAGTTTTTGGAATGGGCAATATATGGTGGGGCTTGGCGTGACTGGCCGATTGGTCGGATCGGGCCTCTCCGACCGCCCGTCTAATCGAAGTAAGGGCCAAAGTAATGTGTTGCGGTGCCTAAACTTCTATGTATCCTGGTTTAGGTTCGCTCAATCACCAGGATCACGTCCTAAGACTTTACGGGTAGCAACCCACGGCTAACTGGTTGCCCCATTGAGGGATTTTTACCCTCTGCAGGGGGGCAGTCGGTTTGTTCTCATGCCCTACCGACAGGGCAAAAAAATAAATAAATAAATAGATAATTTAATAGAATATATTTGTTTTCTTTTTTTTTTTTTTTTTTGTTGTTTCTTTTCCTTTTCAAAATCTGTTTCTATTTAACCCATAGTTGGGACCCTAACAGGTACTACCACTCCGGGTCAGGGTGGACCTGGGAGCAATGGCAATTAAGAGGTGGCTCCACACTCCCCAAGCCCGTAAGCCGGACCTCACCATCGGATGTAGTTTAAGGTCATATCCAGGACCGGGAGTAAGGTAGGAAAAAATAAAATAAAAAGGGGGGGGGGGGGAAGGCTGTTGTTGTTGTTTTTGGTTTTGCAGAACATAATTAAGTTTTACAAAAAAGATCAGAAAACAAAAAAACGTCAATGTAGGTGCATTTCGTCTCAGGAAGCCACAGGGCAGCCTGATCTGGTAGCACCAGCAACAACTTAGATTGTGTGTCAAATTGCACCAAACAGTGTGAATGTGCCGATGCTTTCAACACTAAAATAAGCTAAAAACAATTTTTAGCTTATTTTAGCTATTTTTAATTTTGCCTTCAGATTTTTGTCGTTTCGAGGTAATTTTACTTTTATTGTCTTTATCAGCTTCTCAAACTCAGAAATCATGTTGTCACGCATGGCCAACACATGAAATTGTGGGGGGAGGGATATTTCTTCTCCCCAGAGAAGTTTTCCACTTATATTCTGCAATCCCAGCCAACATGCTCAATTTATAGTCTGCATGAAATTTCTTTTTAAATAAGTTAAAAATTATTTTTTTCAAATTACTTACCACAAGTTTAGCAAAATGTGGCGACAACGTCTCAAAAATAGGGAGGAACTCTTTTTTGTGTGTGCCAAACAAAGAATGGATGATATCAGATATTGTGCCGAGTACACGAACATCATCTTTGTCCTGAATGAAACAAAAATATATTTTCCCATTTTATAAAGAGTTGAAACAAAAACATTTTCTTAATTACAATATTTTAACCTTATTTTACTCATCTTAATTCCATCTCGGCTATTATTGGTTGGTTGGTTTACGGCATATCAACCCTTTTCAGGTTATTTCATGCTGAATCTGGTGATTTTAAAAAACGATTTTTTAATATACTATATTTGTTTTTTTAAATTGTATACTATTTAACCCATAGTTGGGACCCTAACAGGTACTACCACTCTGGGTCAGAGTGGACCTGGGAGCAATGGCAATTAAAGGGTGGCTCCACACTCCCTAAGGCCTGCAAGCTGGGGCCTCACCATCGGATATAGTTTAAGGTCATATCCAGGACCTTGGCTATTATTGGTGTTGATTTAATCTATTAATAAAATTACAATAATTAATCAAAGAAATTGCCTAAATAAAAGATTGAAGAACCAGTTGATAACAAATGTTATAAAAACAAACGGATATTCTCAAGTTTCCGTTACAGTCAGGTAACTTCCGGCATAGCAAGGCAAATTAGATCCTTCATTTTTATTGTTCTTCCGTATTTCTATTGTGAAGCGATTTATTGAAATAAAATATAAGAAAAGGACTTATTGAAAGGTATGCAATTGCACTTTTCATTGCAAAATCAAAAAATAAGTTTTTATTTCATTTATAGTTTTATGTTTATAAAATTAAAAATTCTTTTTTTTGAATTTTAAAAATAAGTATTTTATTTGAAAAAAAATGGTGCTCACGAAAAATAAAATCCAAATAAAATTTCAATCACAAAAAAACAATGTAATCAAATATATATTCCGAAAATGGTTTAAAAAGTGTTTTCTATAATTATTAATAAAAAAAAAAAGCAAATTTAAAACATTCTTAATTCAAATAAAACTGAATAAACTTTTCAATGATTATTAAATGAAAATTGAATTACCAGAAAAACGTAATTACAAAAATAAAAAAAATAAATAAAATAAATAAAAAAATAAAAAAAAAAAAAGTACAGGATAGAACGATGAAATTGTCACCCCAGAAAAGACGATCTGATTCCATTTCTGTTTGATGAAAATAAGTTTTCTTTTTTTGTTGCAGACAATCTACTAGTTGGCCATTTATGGATTGTGTACAAATCTCAAGAGCGATAGGAGCCTTCTATCATGTCTGAAAGTGACACAATGTTCCGTGAGTGAGATTGGAGATGCACTGCTGTACAACCCATGCCTTCTCCCGATCCAAGTTAAGACAACAGGACCATTGCCAGCACCCTCAAAATGCATCGCTGGATTGCTATGAATAACAGAGTGATGAAAAAGTTTCCAATCACGGTTATGGTCTTTGGTGTCGTTTATGTGAAGGCCACATCATGCCCCCTCACATCTTCGAAGTCGGCTTGAAAGTCAATACCAAAGTGTACCTGGACATGCTGAAGAGCGTGGCGATCTCTTGGTGCAATCAGATGGCCACTGGCAGACCCTGGGTGTGGCAGCATGACTTGGCGCCAGCCCACAAGTCCAAAGAGACCCAGGCTTGACTTCAGGAGTGCTACGACTTTGTACCTTTCTCTCACTGGACCTCCTCCTCCTCCTTTCTGACCTAAATCTGCTGGACTACTTTGTTTAGTCATATGTCGAGAACATCACCAACATGACCTCCCACACCACCAAAGCCAACCTGATTGCCACCATCCACTGAGCTCCTGTCGGCGCTTGTGGAAAAGACATGCTTACACTTTTAGACCCATATTGAGGTGGTGATTGAGGCTGAGGGCTGCTACATTGAATAGATGTCAACTCTACTACATAAATCAAGTTACCTGAATTAATTTTTTTCAATAAAAATTTTCAAATGAAGCTGTAGTGTTGTTTTCTTTAGGGTAACAAATTAATCATTCCACTCTGTACATGCATGAGATTAAAAAAAAAAAAGAAAAAAAAAGAAAAAGGAACTGATTTGCCATGTCAGCGATTCTGGTAGCAGCCATACTGGAAGTTAGGAAGTACAGTAGTTATCTATAACTGTTAAACACATTCAAAAACTATGTTAAAAACAAACCTCCTCTTGCAAATCCTCTTCAGCAACTTCATCATGATCTTCATCTTTTCTTCTTTCTGGAGGAAAAAAAAAGAATTGAAAACAGTTTTTAGATTCATTCAAAATGAAACATTCCAGTCAGGAAAAGAAAGTATCAATAAAATGTTTTTGAAATGCATAAAAATATAATGCAAACTGGCATATGAAGAAGAAGAAAAAGAGAAAACAGAAAAAATAAATAAATGAGACAAAAAATAAAGAAAAAGCATAAAAAAAAATCAAAGAAAAAAACTGAAAAAGGAATAGAAAAAGAAATAGAAAAAGGGAAAAAAGAGAAAATGATAAAAGGAGAGAAAGAAAAAGAGAAAAAGTAAAAACAAAAAAGGAAAAGGGTAAAGAATAACATAAAAGAAAATGAAAGAAGGGTGAAGAAGAGGAAGGTGAAGAAAAAAAAAGGAAAAAGAAAGGAAAAATGAAAGGAAAAGAAAAAATAAGGTGATTATGTGTTCAGTAAGGACTGAAGTGTTAAAATTTACACCTGATTATCTGATGACGTCTATTATATAAAAACCTGTGTGTGTTTTTATAACTGCTAAAGCTTGTCATCTGCATCTGATCGGCTAGAAATAAGTACCATCTGAAAGAGCAATGCCTCTGATGCATAATATGTGAAAATTAGAAAAAAAAAAAAATTATTCTGTGGTGGTCAACTGGATCACTTTTTGGAAAGGAGGGTCCTTTTTTTTTTTTCGTCACTGTTTTCGCAAGTCACGCACACAGAATTAACTAAAACTATGTTTAAAAAACTTATTTTGCAATGTCATAAGCACTTGTGGGCAAGCACGTTTGCCTGTAACTTTTTGCCTTCTTTTGTGTTTCATGTTGGAACCTGGCTGCTGCAACTTTTTTTTTTCTTCTTCTCGGTTGCACAGGCACTCCTTACTATTTTGATTAAAACGAAAGTTTTTTTGATTCAATTATTGTATTTTTTTTTTTTTTTGGCTCAATATCCGGAGAATAGCTTCTCTTTGTATCCCTTTCACTAAAATATCTGGTGAGGAGGTTGCCACATACTTTTTTGGGGAGGGGGGAGAGAGAGAGAGATTACATTTTAGTATTTTTATCAGTTTTTTTTATTTTCGTTGTGGAGATATTGACGTTGCCCACGTATAGCAAGTGTCCAAACGGAACTTCATGTCGACCCGGGCAACACAGAGTATCCATGCTAGTCAGCAATAAAAGGCAAACTCCATCCGTATAAACTAATGATTCCATTTCTTAGATTTCCATTTAGTAAAATAAAAGTTTCTCAAGAAAACCAGAATGTTCCAAAAATTTAGGTAAATAAAGATTTTACAAAAATAGGAATTTTATTCACATTGGTGCCAAGATGCATACAATTTTTTTGGAGAACACAAAGTATATACGATGAGAGAGAGAGAGAAAAGCATTTCCTACCAATTCTTTCTTCTTGTTTAGCAAAATGTTCAATCATGAGTTTGTCAATAATTCCAATTAATTCAACCATGTGTTCACCGGTTAAGCAACCTTTACCAAGATTTTCAATGCACTACAAATAAAAAGAAACACACAAAATGAAAGATGTCGAGGTGCTGGACAACTTAGTGGCTTTATGTGCCAACAAAAACATTCATTAATAAACAGGTTTTCATATTTAAATTAAATCACAGCAAATGGACTAGCTGGAGGAGTATTGCTTACCTTCGCAAGAGACGCTAAGTGTTCAGGTAGGACAGTCCGTTCCGGTTCATATTCGATGGCTTTGAGCAAATTTGGACAAATATAGCTCCACATGTCACTTACATACTGGTCCCCTTTAATCCGGGCACATTCAAGCAAGTATGGGAGACACTCGGCTGCGGAGAGTCGCACCTCTGAAGGCAAAATGTCAAGGAATCCAAACAAAAATTCATGAGAAATTGAATTGTGGGATTTATTCAAAACAAAAAAAAAAAAAAAAATAAATAAATGTACGAAATCTTGGATCATTCCGACTACGGTTCTCATCTTGATTCTTACATTCACAATTTATCTCACGTGACCTCTAACTTCAGGTTTATACAACAAGTGTCCACATTAATGCTTACTACAACTCTTCATTCAAACTCCCCGCCTTAACATTCACAGGGAGCATGAATTGGAACAGATACATTAAGGGCATTACCAAAGCTGCTGCAAAAGAAGGTGGGCTTTTTCTGTGCTGGAGGGTTATTTACGCTTTTTCCTTGCACCTCTACAAGGCCACCATCCGCCCATGTATGGAGTATTGTCACATTTGCACTGGTACATCTGCTAGTAGCCTTTCTCTCCTAGACAAGGTCCAAAAAAGAATCGCCAACCTGATAGGTCTCGCTCTGTCAATAAAACCCCAACTCTTGTCCCATTGACGAAATGTTGCATCCCTGCGCCTATTTTACAAGAATTTGGTGCTCTGGTGAATTCCAAGCCCTTGGACCCTCTTGACGTAAATACTCTTGACAAACACGACAAGCAGCAAAATCCCACCCCCACACAGTAGAAATCCCCAGATGCTGAAAAGCCTTTTACTCTAATAGTTTCTTCTCTCAAACTGCTAGACTTTGGAATTCCCTCCTGGGTTCTTGTTTCCCTAACTGTACTGACATGTAAAAGTTCAAGCGTAATGTTAACAGACATCTTGCTGCTCAGCTCCATACATTGCACCCTTGTAAATTATGCCTCAAATATGTCCCCTTACAACCAAGTGGCACTCTTTGGGGTGAATAAAAAAAATAAAACATTTTGTACCCAGTCATGAGCAGAGAGAAAGAAAACAATCTGTATCCATAAAGTTAAAAAAATTCTATTCACGTTAGATTCACTTGTATTTTGGCCCATCACATGTATGTGTGGTAATATTTATTACTTCAAACCAGCTTATTTTCTGACGTGCACTACATATAAAACCATATTGATACGTTTGTTACGCAAAGTTTATTAGGGATTTGTTCAAGCTTAGGAACCCAAATCATAAACTGAGTTTTGATTAAGCCTATAGATTGGAACATGGCAAGGAGTTGCAGTCAGCATATTTTACAATCTGATATCGGCAATGCATGGAGAACAGCTTTAGTTAATAAAGTTGGGAAATAGGATAGTCAGGAAAAAAGAAGGTTGATAGGGCAAAAAAAAAAAAAAAAAATGGCTGGGCAATGAGGTTAGGTAACAGCAAATAGCTTACCAAAGTGTGGGAGAGGGGATTTTGTCTCATTGTATAACAATTGAATTTTTTATTGTTATCATGTCTGTGCTTTTAACTTGAATAGTTAAATTGATTTCAGATTCATTTATGCATCTTGGGTTACCGCTTAACATGTGAATATATATAGAAGATGAGCAAAATTATTTCTCTTAATTTTTACTCTCAAGGTAACAGAACTTATGGTCTAATTAACCTAAACATTCCACCCAACAGAGTCACTCGACCCCGCCATTGTTGGCGGCTGCAGTAAGATTAAAGGATACCATCATGAAAAACAAATTTCAGCAATGGCACAATGAGTTTCACTACTTCTTCTGTGTATTCAGCAAAACCTTCTTTCAATTCCCTTGCATAACAAACAATCATTTGGCAGGCGGTGGCTTTCTCTTCCAAGCCGGAAGTCCGTACACCAATACTTTGCTAGACCGGAAAATAGAAAAAAAAAATTTTAAATTGAGGATGAAAATACTAATATAGAAAGCAAAGATTTTAAATGTCAATCTTTTATTGTTCAAGATTAATTCAGTTTAGAAATGCAAAGATGGAAACATTTCTAAACATAAACTTATTTCATCCAGTTTTTACATGTACTTAGAAACAGACGAAGATTCAAAGTTTAAAGTAAATTTTGTTTATTTAACCCTTTCTGATTTGGTTCAACTAATTCATTCTGTTGTAAATAAATGAATCTAACAGCATAAATAAAGTGGGAATTGATTCAAACACGCCTTGTACATATCAGTTCAGTATCTGGGTAGATGGCAGATACCTCCAGATTGCAACTGTTCATTATTTACATTCCGTATACCGCCATTTGTCTCAAAGAGCGGAGGATTTCGTTTGTCATAATAATACTTTTTTCAAGCACTGTGGATAATAATCAAGTTTATGAAATGCAAAAAATTTTCAGTGATAGTTTAATTATTGAACTTCATAATCTTTCCAGTTCGAAGACAATCATAGTATTACCCTTTAAACTAAAATCAATATCTACATCATAATTCAGGTCACGAAGGGTTAACAATGAATTGTGGAAATTCTGCCGTTATAAGCTCACTAGCGGGAATACCCGGCGTTGCGCAGGTGTTTGGGGGGTGTATAATAAAAAAAAGTTCTAGTAGGTAAGTAGGCTTAAACCCGAATCCTTGAGGTCAATAGGCTGATAACTTACTGCCACGCTATGCGGGCAGAGAACTGAGAATGGGTGAAATTAAATAATTTAGTTAAACGATTAAAAAGTTACGTGACAGATGCGTGAATGAGGACGAACATCACGCCATAGTAGGGGAATGAAATCCCACACTTAACTTTGGTTGCAAGCCAGTTTTTGCGTAAGTATTCATTTTTCCGCCAACATGGTGAGAGAAAACCAGTTCGCCATAAAAAGGGGAGTGTCCAAATGAATATTTTCTGATATAAGGGGTTTTCCTCCCCGCATTGATCAAACCTCGTTGCTTTGTGGACGTCCCGAACAAGAGTGCCAGGGAGGATCATTTTGCTACGGGTTCAGTTTCACTTATATATGGAAAAGCCAAATAAGCGCATGGAGACTAAGAAATACTGCGAAAATAGCGTGTAAAAGTTGCTCAAATAAAAGATACACATCACTCCCTTTCATAAATCTTAGATATTATAATCTAAGTAGCATATAAAAGGTTCTAAGAAACAGTAACCGCCTGGATACCCCCCCCCACGGCTTTGCCGGACATACACAAACACACATTTTTCCTTTTTTATATATATATATATATATATATATATATATATATATATATATATATATATATATATATATATATATATATATTATCAGAATGCATTTTCATAAAAGGTATGTATATATTCACTAGTTCTGTGCTCCGTCACTTTTGCAGAGTCCAACTTCTATTGGGAATCTACTAAAGGAGAAATAATAAGACTCAAGTTGAAACAAGAATACACTAGCAGCATACTCCTTGAGTTACAGATCACTTGTATCGACAAGGATACATCGCTCAGGATTTTGAGCCTTTCTACCGATAGTGAGCTTCTGCTAACCATACACAATGTTGAATGTTACAACATAAATTGGTTTCTATTTCTCACAATTAACCCTTAGTTGTTAAGAGGATTATGTTTACTACAAAATATATTAAGGAATCCAGTGAGGTTAAAAGGTGGCAGGGTTTGACATGAGCAGCAAATTGTTTGGATCAATCCTCACATTCCATGAGCGACGTTTCTGATAAATGTGTTGGAATCCATCTAACATTTATTGTTGGCTAATCTTTGATCTTGTGAAGTAGTAATTTTTTTAATGCTCCTTACATCAAGTGGCGTCATGTCTTGTCTGTAACAATTTTCATACCCCCCCCCCCCCCCCGCAAAAACAAAAAAAAAAACAAACAAACACTGCCTCACTTACCTGATCACCAAATGTTACAAATTGCCAGTTTAAGTCATCATCCTGCATTTCTTTCATATCATCACCTGAACAGAAAACACAAATTATAAAATCTAATATATAAAATGCTATATGTCTGTCTGTCTGTCTTTCTTCACATTTTCAAATTATATCTCTTTTGAAACTAAAAATCACAGAGTGGCGCTGGGAGCCTCAAATGATTGGGGTTTTTACAGACCATTCTTTTCTTGATCTTTAGCCAATTAAAATAGTTTTTAAGGGGTCAAAATTGCAAAAAAAAAATTGTTATACATTTTATACATTCATCTTAGTTTATTTTCCATTTTTAATCAGTTTATATGTGTTACAATGGTAATGACATTTTTAATCAGTTTATATGTGTTACAATGGTAATGACATTTTTAATTAGTTTATGTATTACAATGGTAATGACATTTTTAATCAGTTTATGTATTACAATGGTAATGACATTTTTAATCAGTTTATGTGTTACAATGGTAATGACATTTTTAATCAGTTTATGTGTTACAATGGTAATGACATTTTTAATCAGTTTATGTGTTACAATGGTAATGACATTTTTAATCAGTTTATGTGTTACAATGGTAATGACATTTTTAATATGTGTTATAACGGTAATGACACCAGCTTTGAATGCTAGTTTTGCTTTCGGTTCTTGCTGATGGCACCCAAATACTTTTTTTTTACTTTTGAAACGACAACTATAATAATATATACAAAATCTGGACAAATTAAAATATCATATTTAAGCGTATTTTACGACTGGGTGCTGGTATCTTCTATTTTGCATCAACAAATTTATTTTAGGATTTCATTTTACAAATTAAAGTGCAAGCTAAAATTCATTTTTCATTATCAAAATTATTAGTGTTTTATGGTAAAATTTATCTTAAGATTAATGTTGGTTAATATATCGTTTTTGAAAATTCATCTCATAGTCAACAGAAAAAAGACTTTCATACTCCACTTTTATGAAAATTAAATTACATGATTTGAGTTTCAACTTCATATTTCATTAGGCTTAAACCATTGTTTCCATATCTATTAAAATAAATGAACTTGGCTGTGTTAACTATTCTGTATCTACTAATGCAAGAACTCCCATCCATTCTTTTAATAGTTCTACTCTCCAGTAAAGAGCAGCGAGATGAGATGTGGAGGAAATATACTTAGTTATAAAGAAATTATTAAAGTTCAGATTTTTTGTTAACTTGCTAATATAATTGGAACACAGTAAAGCTGATGCTGGTCTAATAAACAAGATTTTACAGTAATGGTAGAAGTTCAGGGAACTTCTACCATTACTGGCAAACAGAGCATTACTGCTGTAGACATTTGGTTAGTAGATATTATTCCTTCCTCATTCTATAGCTTGTAATCATCCGACTGTCCAGATGAAAGCATTGCTTGGCAGTTTGATTTTTTTATATGAATGTGTACGATGGCTGTTGATACTCTTGTACCGTTTGGAATTTTTTTACCCTTTTATATAAAGAGCAGTTTGATGATCATGGTATTTGTTTTGGAGTTCTTTAAATTTGTTTGGCTAATGGAGATGCTATGTGGTTTGGAGCTTAATCAGTTTATTTCTTGTGAATGATTTTTGATTACTTGTACTGTTTCTTTGATGTGAATAAATATTCCTTTGTGGTGGTAATGGACAGATAATAAATCAATGTTCTTTGAACATCATCGCCACATGATATACCCACTTGGTCATGATTTGTCAATGTCTGTATGGACATGTCATTAGACAAATTAAACAAAAGCTGGAAGTAATGGTGGGCAGCTTGCAAGAACATATTTAGAAATACACCAATAAAAGCAAACATCACATTTTTAGTGGGGCAGGTTATTTCAATATTCCAAAAGCATCAAGTGAAAGATTGTTTCAGCAATCTGCCCCACTATTTATTAAATGTGATGTTTTGATACAAACACATTGATAAAAGAAACGTCTAAAGATTTTGTGAACTGATATTTTATATATGGCAGCTTCCTTCAGTCTTGACTGACTATGGATATACATTGTAAGATTGTTTGCACTTGGAATTTTTGTGGCAAGAATTGCACAATCGCCAATCACACCTCTTCTGATCTCAACATTAACTTGGGTGATTCGGATGATAAGCAGTCTGTCAACATGATTATGCTGTAAATGTTTTTTTATATATACAAACACAAACAGTAGTAGTGGTACAATATGTATTAAACATTGATATCATATGATATATTTAAAATCATTATAAAAAAATTATATATAGCAGGCATTGTTTGAATGTCAACATGAGAGTTAGGTTTGGTTTTGTTTTACGGCATATCAACCTTTTTTTTTTTTTGGTTATTTAATGCCGAGTTCCAGTTTTTTTTTTTTTTTTTTTTTGAATAGATATTTTAACTTAATCAGCGAGTCAAATCAGACTTTTTGTATCATTAGGTGATGTGCTTCCTTCCTTTTTGGGGGTGGGGTGTAAAGTTGGATTGAATTAAAGTTATATTCTTTTATATAGATTTACTTTTTTCAGAAATGTTATTTTGTTGGAGTTTATTTTTTTAAATAGTTCTTTCATATTGTTGACATGGTAATAATTTTGCCGGATATGCGCGAGCTCGCCACAATCCAAAAGAAAGTGTTTTAGAAAGACAAGAATAGGTTAGGATGGATGCGATACTCACTATTAACAATGGCCACGTCAGGTTGGATGGCAACGGCTTTTAACACAGGCCCCATTACCATTGGAAGGTATTGCTGGAATTCCTTGCCCAAAATTTTACACATTCGAGCCCAAGCAGAAATCATGTAATATATCTGGAGAGGAAAAAAAAAAAATTATATATTGTGAAAAAAGTAATCGTAGCAATATTTCTTTTGAGCAAAACTCTGTACGTTAATCATACGATTGTTCGATTAATAAGATACAAAAATATGTTTGATAGCACTAAACTATTCCACGTTTCATAATTTTTACAAATTTCAACATGGCACACAATAGTGTTTTTACTTAAAATGCTTTTTTTTGCAGTCTCCGCAAAAGAAACAGAAAATATTTTCATAATTTAGCTAATAGAAATTATAGTGGCCATTTTTCATCTGCATCTTCTATTATATAAAGCAGAGATGTCTGTTAGTGTGTATGTATGTATGTATGTGTGTTTGCATGTCTCGCTAAAACCAGCGAAGAAGAATGATTCTAGTACTGTCTTAAAGGACTGAGGCATAATATGAAATTTAGACCTTAACAGCCGCAGAATCTGATGGGGAGGAGGAGGGCTAATATAAAATCATCTTTTTCTAAACAATTTTAATATCTGCGCATGCGTGAACTGCTCCACCTCTGGGATACCTTAAGTACATAAATTTGCAACAGCATGGTATGACTATTGCCATGGCTGAATTGGTTAGCAGGCTGTCTTATAAGTATTAGTTTTCGCGTTCGCTCCCATCTTATAGCAGACTTTCTTTTTTTTTTTTTTTTAATTATTTTGATTTTTAACATATTTTTGAAAACATTTTGTTAAGCTTTTGCATTTAAACAGGATCAAAAGATTATTTTTTGGTCCCTCGACAAAAGGAGGGTGAACCTGAATAATATTGACCCTTGTCTGTTCGTCTGTCTGCACTTTTCTCAATAACTACACCTTGGAATTTTTAAAAATTTTGCACAAACATTAAACATGATAAGAGTAAAAAAAGTAACAGAACAGATTTTCCGAGAAAACTCCGGTTGCTCCACTGGGGGGTGCCTTTTGAGTTAAAATGACTAAAATTGACACTTTTGAGCTTATTAAAAAAAATTGAAGTCATGGGTTTTTATAAAGCTTTCTGAAAAGTAACTGATTTCTATATAATTTTACCGTTAATAAAAACACTTCATTTTTGGGACTATTTTACTATATTTGTCCCAAATTTTCTGTGTATGTCTTTAGCAGTTTTGCATGGTGTTGAACTAAAATTTAAACATGTTAAGGCCTTGGGGACTTTTGAGGCTAAATGGGAGGGAGGGGGAAATTATGAACTTAAGTCATTTCTTTTTTGCATAGTGCAGACCTAAAACTGCACCGTTTGTTCATTTTTACCTGGATTTGACGTCCCCTGGAGACTTTTGGGAAAATGCTGAACTTAGTCATTTTTTTATGCCTCATTCACTGTGCACTCATGGGAGACCATGCATGCTTCACTTGTTCATACTTTTTGAGCCAAGTAAACAAAAATAATTAGAGGGAATTTTTTGTTTTATCGGCGGTTGATTTAGCTGAGAGTTGACTTAAAGATCCAATTAATATTAAATGCACAAATATTGCTTACATAAATCACAATTTTTTTTTTTTTTTAAATCATAACTGCTGGAAACAATCTTCTCGCTTACATGTCCCTATTCCGAACGTGTAGCAGTGGGCCGACATCAGTGAATTATTTAAAAAGTTCATTGCACAGTAAAAATAATTGCAACACCAGGTAGCCTTGCTAGTAATTTAGCAACATCCAAAATTACTTTTAGTTATTTTTGTATAAACAAAACGTGTTAAGTGTTGAGACATTATGTTGAACAAAGATGGCGGTGAAGAAGCAGTGCAGTACTGAGTGTAATTGCCAGTAACAAAGATGGCGGCAAACTGATTGAATCCAAAATTCAACAATTTCTATAGTAACTTTGGAAGCTTTTCATTGGTTGCTGCTTATTGTGACTTGTGTTTATAAAAACGATCGTTGAAATCATTGGTGTAATACCCCCCCCCCCCAATTAGGAGTGAAAAAAAAAACATTCAACAAAATGAATTAGAACAGACATCTTTTTAGATTCTGGCGGTGTGAGGTAAGTCTGTACATGAATTAAAAGTGTTAATACACAAGCTTGATAGAGATCCAATTTCTTCAATTAAATATACATCTTTTTTTGAAATTTGGATGCACTTACATTTATGATTAACTGCAAATTAAAAATGGTTTTAAATTAACACATGAAGAACAAACCTGCGGATCGTCATCGGGTAAATCTTTCATATCTGTCTGTGTCTTTAATAACAACTGCATAACTTCACTACAATCTTGCATAAACTAAAAAAAAAAAAAAAAAAAAAAAAAGGTTTAAAATTCATGTCTTACTTTTATATGTCAGTGAAATCTGCAAACATAAGAAAAACACCGTTACACTTAAATTAAAATGGTCATGTTTTATTTATTATTTTAAATAAAATCATCACGTTAAATAAATAAAATCGTCACGTTAAATAAATAAAATCGTCACGTTAAATAAATAAAATCGTCACGTTAAATAAATAAAATCGTCACGTTAAATAAATAAAATCGTCACGTTAAATAAATAAAATCGTCACGTTAAATAAATAAAATCGTCACGTTAAATAAAATCGTCACGTTAAATAAATAAAATCGTCACGTTAAATAAATAAAATCGTCACGTTAAATAAATAAAATCGTCACGTTAAATAAATAAAATCGTCACATTAAATAAATAAAATCGTCACGTTAAATAAATAAAATCGTCACGTTAAATAAAATCGTCATGTTAAATAAATAAAATCGTCACGTTAAATAAAAAAGCATTTCTTACCTTCTCTTTGCCAACAGCTAATCCAATTAAACTGATGCATTCGATTGTCTTCCCTCGTAAAAGTCTTAATTCGGTACTGGTGGCATGCTGAAGAATGTACTTGAGGCACGGCATAAAACTAAATAAAATAATTATTAGTAATAACAATTGGGAAACAGTACAACAAAATATTTTCTACTTAATGAAAAAGTTTTGTACATGTATTGATTTTTGAAGATTAGATTTCTGAATGTCATAAATAATCCAAATTTTAAACAAACTCCTTTTAATACTAAACCAACAGTGACAATGGAGCTAGATGCATAGAATATTAAGGATAGGTTTAAATAAATGATACTAATACATGCATAATCTATACTCCTAGAAATTTGTGTTTTTTGTGTATTGGTATTCATATTGTTTGTTTCTTTGTTTAACCAGCATATCAATCTTCTTTGGGTCATTTAATGCTGTATACAAGATTAAAATTTTTGATACTTTTACAGTCGATTTTTGCTGGGTATATATTTGGGCAATGCTTTTGGTATAGTTTGCTATTTGATGGTATTTGTATTTTATGGTAAGGATTTGCTTTTTTTTTTTTTTTTTTTTTTAAGAAATTTAGAATGGTTTTAGGGTTTTCTTTTTTGAAGAGTTCTTTAAAGTTTGTGGCCTTATAGTATTGTTGACAAATTTGTGCGAGAGCAGATAGAGGCACAACGTTTCGGTCGATGTAACCTCTGACCCTCTTCAGGTGTATCTTATCACCATATTCGATTTTGGAAAAGGGTTAATTGTATAGTTTTGAGGTTTTGTATTTAGTTTCTAGCTGAAAGTACAATTTAAAATAAAATCAATAATTATCAAACAAAAAATTAGATTATTTCTAAATACCTTTATACGTAGCTCACACAATGTTTAAAGCAAGTACATTTCATTATTTCTAAATTATAACGAAAAAGAAAAAAGATGGATGGGTGGGAGAGTAAAGTTTAATTAGATCCAGAAAAAAAACAAAAAAAAACAAAAAAAACTATTGATTAAGATCTAAATTTTTTAAATAGTTAACCCATGCTAAATCAAAACATTTTTTTTTTTAAGAATTTACAATTGGTTAATGGATCTAATCAAACTTTAACCCCACCTTTCTTTTGTTATAAATAATTAAATAACTCCTAGTGTTTTGTTTGATATTCTTATTGATTTTACTTGTTAATTTTACTTTCAACTAAAACCTAAATTTAAAACCTCTGAGATATATAGTTATTGGCGCGATCATTCAAATCTCTAGCCATCACCAAAATTAGGGAGCATAATAAGCTTAGGAAAAATGAAGCGTCCATCCTTTTCACACAAATACCATCTTCATGCCAGTGTGCGGCTGAGATCAGTAACTTATACAAAGACAATTGCAGTGGACTTCCAGATGTCACCATGTCCGCCAAAATATTCAGCATTACTAAGATGTTATGCCAATCTGTAATAAAATTGTGCGCGCTGGTATGAACAGGCATTGTGTGCAAAGACAACACTGCCGAGAAAATGAGATTTAAGATGGAGACCCTTGAGAAAAGAGAGAGAAAGGGCGGACAAAAATGGGGGGGGGGGGCGAACATTCTACACGAACACTGAGACATTTTTTTTTTTTTTTTTTTACAACACACCAATCCTGTAGGCAAGATTTTATAGCACACCATGCATTTTATAAAATAACCGTTTGCTAAGTTCTAGAATGAAGAAAAATTTCATTTAAATGAATAAAAAAAAAATACATCAACAGCATTGTACATGTAGTCTACTAATCTGAGGAGACAGAAAGATGGTTGGATAAATATGAAAAGACTTACTTGTCATAGTACATGACAAATTTCTCTTCTGAAGTGTCTGCAACTGCGGCCAAAGTAGACACCACTTGTTCTAACACATGCTTCCGACCATGCTCCACTAACTGAAGAGAAATGAGAAATAGAGAAATTTTTTTTATCACATTTGATCAAGGTCAACAAAAATATATGCACACTAACAGGAAGTGGTCGAGAGTGGTTTAGGATTTAATGAGGAACTGTTTTTGCCACCAATATCCTATTAAAAAATTTTTTTTTTTGCACACAATATCCTATTTTTTTTTATTCTTATATTTGTTTATATCTAATTTTAGTGGTGGTGGTGGAGGTCTTATGATATACACAATACGGATTGAAAGATGTAAATCAAGTTTCATTGATTAAAAAAAAAAAAACATAGGTCCCTCTCTGATAAATCGGGGGGACCGATAAATAATGCTAAATTCATAGTATTTTAATCCCCTCAAGGGACACCTGTGTTTCTCTGAAATTTGAGTAAGCTTGTGCACTTCTGCCCCAAGTCGCTCGACTGAGCTCCAATATCTGGTTGCTCTCTGTGCAAAAATAAATCATGGTATAACCACTGTGAATAATTTTATTTTAATTTTCAGTGTACATGGAGCTTAACAGAATTTCCACAAGCAACATTTCTTTTCTAAGAACTAGACATGGAACACAATACAAACCAACTGATAATGAGTTTTATATAATTATGCGAGAGTATATACGAAAAACACCTGCCTATTGGTTTTAGCTTATGAGACATAGGAACTTGTAATTCTGTAGCAAATATCTTCCATCTATGTTAGATTATTGTAAGGGAGCTGCATTTATATTTTTTAAAGATTTTTTTTTTTTTCCTTAAGCCGATTTCAATGTAATTTAAACCATATTTAAAGCAGAACAGAAAAGTTTACAAAGATACGTTGAACAAATTTTGATGCTTTGAGAAAAGATCATGTGAACATGTTTGCAGATATTGAGTTAACGTCTTGAAAAGTAATCGACTCTCAGACAACACTTTCTATGTATTTGGAAATGGTTGTTACCAATATTAGTTATGGGCTGGTCAAGGGATGACAAGTCTAAGCTGTTAATTAAGAGTCATAAATAAGGGGTGGGGCACAGTTGATTGACTAAATTGGTTTTTTTTTTTTTTGACCAAGTAAAAAACAAAATGGAGTGCTACAGCTTTTAGTTCCAGTTTCCAGTTACCTATAATATTATATGGAGATATAACCTAATATGCAGAGGTACAACCAAATTATTCTAGTCCAATGCCAAAATTAACACATTCACAAGACGATACTGTTTTCATAATTTTCATTGATTTGAGCAACATTATTAAAGAGTCCTTTGAACTAATTTTAATAAAATTTAGATATTGTCGAACAATAGAGTATAAATATTATACAAATGCTCAAAATACTAAAAATTTGTGATTAGTAAGCCCTCCCCCCCACCTCATAATTGAACCAAAAGATAAAATTTATCAAATTCTTCAATACAAATAAAAGATAAATTTTAATTTATATTAAAGACATAAAAATTTTTTTAATGTATTTCTCATAAAAAGCATAGTCAGTAAATTTTAGTACTCCTTTTTAATTTTCATCAATTTTTTTAATTTATAATTTTTGAAATACATTTTTAACATAATATAATTTTTTAAATAAATTTTTAACATAATATAATCAGAAAATGCACACTAATGCATTTGTAACATAAAAAACACAGAATTACTCTTTGTTATATAAATATGCAAGGATAGTATTTTTATTGCTTTTCAATTCTCAAATTCTTTTGGTTCAGTGTAAAAAAAAAAAAAAAAAAAAAAAAAAAAAGGTGGATAAATATCAATTTTTTGAGGAGGAGTGCTGCATACAGGTCTATATAACACGAGTGTATATAATATCTCATTTGTGTCCCGCTGTTTTACATATACAACAAACAGCATAACTTTAGTCATCATATGTCATCTCTTCTTAACAACGCCGGACAATTTTGGTAATTTCATAATCTTTTATTCTTCATTTTTTCAACTATTCTGTCGAGGTTGCAATTTCATTGTTGTTTAACTAATATCGAATGAATTACCGCATTCCATGTCCTGCCCTGCCAACAATTGATACTTAACTGTTCCAACTCCAACTAAACTCCCCATCTATATCTAAAACCCTTTCCAATTGATCACGTCATCATCTGATGGTTTTTCACTCAATCCATTTTGTTATTATTCCCACATTTCAAACGGGATTCTTGATTCAAAATTCCTCTTCCAATTAAAAACATAATTGTCAAAATAAAATATCTATCAAGTTAACATTCCTAAGTTGTTGTTCATAAATATTTCATTCTAAAATCCATATTTTAGGTAACATTCTATTTAGACTTACGAAACACATTCATAATAATCAACTGGTGTTCAGCAAGTTTTATTGATACATACTTCTTGGAGTTTATTGTTGAGTACTTGTTCCAGCTTGGTCAAAATGACATGCAAATGTTCTTGGAGAATCAATTTAGGGCACTCGTCACTGAAATTGACCAAAGCAGCAGCACCGTGGGCTTGAACACGTGGGTTTTCATTATCATCCATAACATGTAGAAGACCATCAACCACCTAAAAGAATGAAGGAGAGAAAATAATTTTTTTTTTTTCACACGATCAAAAAAAAAAAAAAAATAAAAAAAAAAGAAAATAATTAAAAAAGAAAATATGGATGAAAAAAAAAAAAAAAATTTGTTAGTTTATATTCACCTTATCATGGAATTTTTTCTCGAAAGTTGGAGCAAAATCTGTGGATAGCTGACCAAGAGCATTACATGTGGCATATCGAACACGAGGGTGCTAGATATTAAAAAAGAGAAAGTTTTAAAATTCAAATACAGAAAATGTGATTCTAACATAAATTACCTAACTCGACAATGTAAATGTATATAAAACTGTTATTCATAAACTCTTACAAGGGATTTGAAACTAAACGGTTCTAAAGCTATATAACACATTACGTGGACAACTATATTTCTGTTTGATCAAAAGGTGGTATAACATAAAATACATTTTACTTTCTAATTATCAAATTATACAAATTAAAAAAATAGAAATGTTAAGGAGACACAGGGAGTTTCATTGTTAAAAATTCTTTTTTCTTTACAACAAAAATAATCGTCAACTAAATATTCTTTGATAACTAAAACGAACATCATTTCAGATTAAAAAAGGTAATTTAAAAACATGCTTAAATTTGCTAGCAACATAATTCTATTTATAAAGTTATATTCAATTTGGGGAAATTTTTTGACAATGGTAAAAATCTGTATTTTTAGTAGTTGGCTTCACCAGCTGACCAAAAATTACTTTTTCTGCATTTCATTTTTGATAATCAATCTTATTCTTAGAAATGAGTGGAGAAGAGATAAAATAGTCGTAGGATTATCTTAACATTTTACTGTGATTTTATGGTAAATTTGGGGGGTCATACTTGTATTCCTATCTCACATGTCTGTATATATTTGAATCAGGAATACGAGTTGCAAGCATTAAAAAATAAATCATCTGAAATACAAAAGAATTTCTCAACCGGGACGATAATTTGTATGTTAAATTCACATGCAAACCTAACAATATAAATTAAAAAAAAAATTTTTTTTCTCTTCTTTTTACCAAGTTTTTCATAATTACCTAAAAATGTAGGTTTGGGAGGGTAGGCGGTGGGGATTAATCTACACTGATCCTTTGTTATCATATTGCAAGACCACTTATTATTACACCAGTGGTAGTAATAACCTCATCTGCTTCTTGTTTCCAGTTCTATCTAGTTATGACAATCGTCTCGGGGACTGTTAAAGTAAGTGTTGATACAGGTTGCTGCTACAAGAGCATAACACAGGTTCTTGTCCTGCCTTCTTGAGGAACCTGACCGCCAAAGTAGCTGATGCAGTTGTGTGCTCGGAGTGGGAACCCTTTAAAGTGTAGGCTATGTATGATCCACATCATTTGGATACCCTCTGGTACCCAGACAAGTTCCTAGGCAGCTATCCCTGATAAGGCATGACACATTATCATAAAGCACTGTTCCATACTGCAATGAAGAGTGTCGGTTGGTTGTTTTTGTTTTACGGCATATCAACCCTTTTTAGGTCAGTTAATGCAGAATCCAGTGATTTTGAAGAAAAAGTTTTTAATAGAATTTGTTTTTTTTTTCAACTCAGTTTCTATTTAACCCATAGTTGGAACCCTAACAGGTACTACCACTTCGGGTCAGAGTGGACCTGGGAGCAATGGCAATTAAAGAGTGGCTCCACACTCCCCAAAGCCTGCAAGCTGGGGCCTCACCATCGGTGATAGTTTAAGGTCATATCCAGGATCAATGAAGAGTGCATTAAGTTAATAACTACTCACCAATTACATACACACTGTGATCTCATATTGCCGAAAGAGTTCAAATTGGTGATAGGAAGGGCATCCAGCTTTAAAAACCCCCTGCTTCAGAATCAATGAAAAATTTAACAGTGAGCACGGAGCTAAAAACAATTGTGACCACTGGAGGGGATAAAGATAGCCAGACCGTCAAACCACTGTCAAAAGGGAATACAAATGATAGACTTTGATAGAGAGTGATACTGAAAGTATTAATAGCTATGTTTTTATTTTTGTTTTTAAATTCATTATAATCTGTGAACAGATTTAAGTAGACCCACCCCCATAAAGCAGAATTCTGCTAAAGATTTTTTTATTAGTTTATTTCACCCAATGATAGTCTAACCTCATAATTGGTCGAATACAAATTGAGTAAACAAAAAAAAAGACGGGTGCTTTTGAAAACTTACTGGGTCTTTCAGGTAAGGTAGCACCGTACTGACAATATTTGGAAGCATCTGTTCCATTTGTATATGACATCCTTCACCACAAGCAGAGATTGCCATTAAAGCAGCATGACGATACCGCCAATCCGCTGAAAAAACAAAAAGGAAACAGTATTTTGATGATTAGTGACTAAACCAAAAATAAAGTCAAATTAAGTTTAACACACACACACATACGAGGGGTGTCACAAAAGTAATGCCTCTTATTTAAAAAAAATCTTTTTTTTTTTAAAGCTCAAATGGATCAGAAGGGATTGCAAATTTCATTGTTGTGATGACTGAACTTCCGCATTCATGACCTGAAAGCTTTATCTCTATTGGAGATATTGACGATGTGAGACTAAGAATGCAACTCCCATCATGGACGTGCATCAGAAGCAGGGACATGTTATTGAATTCCTGATAAGAATGGTGATAACTGTGAGAAAATAAATTTTGATGGCACCACTAACATCTATGTGGAGATGCATACTAACTATAAAGACAAGGGAGTTAAATTAGTTTCATTTTTTTTATGTAAACTGCAAACATGTTTTATTTAATTTTCTTTCTTTTTATTATTTATTTTTTTTTTACAAATCTTACATAAAAAAATTGTAAAATTTACAGTTTTGAATTATCCCCCCCCCCCGGCCATTGTCTGACTAATATGTTGTCACCTTCGAAAGCTGTTTTTTTTTACACAGGCATCACCACTTATCAAGGCCAATAGTCCACTCGAGGATAAGGGTTAAAGAGTGTACAGTAGAAATTGGGGGAAAAAAAAAAAAGAAAAAAAAAGAAGAAGAAATTGTCAAGCAATGGCAGGTATGTCTTCTGCATTCCATGTTTAAAAAGGATATGTCCTCTATAGTATCAGACCTGACCGAGTTAATTGTAGGTATAGACGGATTCACATCATCCAAAAAATTCTAACAAAAACCTAACAGCCAGCCATGGTTCTCTCCAGAATGTGCTACTGCCATCACGCACAGAAATCACTTTTTCCGTAGCTACCAACGTAATAGATGTACCGAGACTAAAGCTGCTTTCAGGACTGCCAGCAACCACTGTAAAAGTATTAAAAAATGCAAGAGAGCTATATGCTCAGTCTGTTAAATCCAAAGTAGCTGAGCAGCAGCTTGGTTCCCACCAGTTCTGGCAAATAGCAAACAGGATCCTGAACAGAAGCGTGCGTTCTATCCTAACCACCATCAATGGACCTGAAGTAATCTCGTCAGCATTAGACAAAGCCAAACTATTTGCAAAAAACTTTGCAGCTAATTCTACCCTATGCGATGAAGGCCATGAACTCCCCCCGTATTTCCTCCTATAACAGACAACATGCTATACAACATACAAATATCTGCGCGTGATGTCACCAAGCTAATCAAAAACCTTGATTTCAGAAAAGCAACTGGCCCTGACTGCATTCCAATTATAGTGTTGAAAAAGCTTTAACCAGAACTTGCCCCCATACTTACAAAACTGTTTAAGCGTTGTTTTAAGGAGAATTGCTTTCCAACACCGTGGAAAACCTCATCAGTATGCCCTGTATTTAAGAATTCAGGTGACAGGTCCTCTCAGTACAGACCAATAAGGTGTGTCATGAGTAAGTTGCTGGAAACATTAAATAGAGAAGTAGTCAACCACATCAGCAGAAATAACCTTAGTGACATGCAATATAGTTTCCGTTCTGCAAGATCTACATCAGATGTGCTAATGGTTATATCTCATAGGATTAGTGAATCTCTCAACAAAGACTTCCTTTCTAGGGCAATTGCTCGACATATCAAAGGCCTTCGATAAGGTATGGCCTAAAGGCCTACTTCACAAGATTTCCAGCTACGGTATAACTGGAAATGTTTTCTCAATTGTTAAATCATTTCTCTCTGATAGGCTCATAATAGTGATTGATGGGCAGAAATCAGAAGCCCACGGTATTAATGCTGGTGTTCCTCAAGGGGCAATCCTGGGTCCAACTCTTATCTGCATCAATGATCTCCCAAAACACATACTTAAATCATTCGTTAGCATCTATGCTGATGACAACCATCTATGGCAACACATCAAAGGCTGTAAATGACAAAGTTCTCTCTGATTCTCTCTCTCCTCTTGAGCGTGTGGTACAATGGGGGAAGAGGTGGTTGGTTACTTTTAATGCATCTAAAACCAAGCTCCTATCTTTACATCATCAATGCTCTGATCTCCATCTAGCATCAATTGAAATGGATGACTTTCGTCTAGGGGAGGCTCCATGTTTTGACAAGCTTCTGGGATTGACCTTTACTCCTGATCTGAAATGGAACACGTACATCAAATCTGTTGCCAAGGTCGCTGGAAAAGTGGTGGGATCCTTCTACCATTCCAGTAGATATCTCACTGCTGATGCAATTCTCTATCTATATAAAAGCCAAGTACGTTCAAGGATGGAGTACTGCTGCCATATCTGGACAGGAGCTGCTAAAAACAGCCTATCCTGTCTTGACAGAGTACAAAATAAGCTCTGTAGCCTAGTGGAACGTGTCCTTTTCTCTTCCCTGCTACCTCTCTCCCACAGAAGGGATGTTGCGAGCCTGTCGTTTTTTTTATCGTTATTTCCATGCGAAGTGTTCGTCAGAGCTCCAATTTCTGCCCCCCCCCTCGCCACGAAAAGCACCTGTCTACCTGAAACTACTGTCAGTAATTTCCCACTCTATCTGTGCCTAAATCCAAACGTAGATTCCATGAACAAAGCATCTTTCTTAGAAGTGCACGCCTGTGGAACTCTCTTCCATTTGCCTGTTTCCCACCTGACCACAATTTGGATGTCTTTAAGTCCAACATAAACAAATTTCTGACAAACCGCCCCCTTAAGTAAGACACTTTATCAGATCTCCATTACTAATGATTACTATGATATTGTCCCATTGATTACTGTATACGCAATAATCCTTATCCCTGAGTGGCCTCCAGGCCTTGAAAATGGTGACTTCCATGTAAAAAAAAATAAAAATAAATAATGTCGAACTAGTTTAGATATCTTGTACAACAATAATTCTTTAAAAAATGAAGACACTGAAAGAGCACACAGAATGCCAGTCTATTTTCCTTTTTCTGAATAATTTTCTTTTTTCTCTTCATTCAGGAAATTTAAGTTTAAATTTTTTCTTAGTAGCAGCAATAAGTCTTGCCCCAAGTGACAACGCTAAATGAAATTATGTTGCCAATGACAGTGTAAACACATGAATAACAGATGCGTGCACCTAAAAAAAAAAAAAAAAAAAAAAAAAAAAAAGAGGGTCTTTTGAACTGCCAAAAGCACCTATCTTGCATAATCATGACTGTCACCTTGAAATTAAACGGCTCAGAATCAACCACTTTCCTTGCAATAAACGCACACTAGTCGAGGCCACTTATCCTTTGGATTTCCGCAGTGTTAACAGACACACTGGGATTGGTATTAACATTTTTTTTTTTTTACTAATTTGTTTTTAACTTCATGAGTTTTGGCCAGCAGCAGGAGACAGAAATAAAAAAACAAAAAACAATCAAAACATTTTCTGCACGTCTTTTGTATGTTTATATATTTTTATGGCTAGTACCAGATGGGTAACCGTTTGGGAACCCTAGGCACTATATGTGCTCTCCTCTTTTTAGGGTATTGTTTCAAGTTGTCCTAAACCTTCACTTGCCACTGGTATTTAACAACGCTGACTCAGGAGAGATATGATTAGAATTTATACAACTCTTGGCACAAAAATTCCATGCGAAGGTATCCTTACAGTGGGTATCCATAGTCTGTCAGGACTGAAGGAAGCTACGATACCATATACAGGATTCACTCCTAAACTAAAATGGTCAACATGCACTTTGGAACAAAGCTGTTTGGCACAATAGTAGTGGTAATGTTGGCAATATTTAGTTTTGGGCAAAGAGAGAGGGTGAGAGAGAGAGAGAGAGAGAAAGAGAGAGGGTGAGAGAGAGAGAGAAAGAGAGAGGGTGAGAGAGAGAAAGAGAGAGGGTGGAAGCTGTTTTTGAACATTCAGACATTTCAGATTTTGATCAAATTTTAATACATTAATAAATATTTACGAATTTATAGTTTCTTTTGAGTATTTTAAGGGTTCGCCTTTTTTTCTTTTTTTTTTTTAGAAGAGCATAATAGGTGTACGACCTTCCAGTTGGCAATTCATATATTTAAAATTTGTATTAAAGTTGATATAGTCTGTAGATATCAATGAAAAAAAAAAAATCCTTGGATTTCAGTTTCTTATTAAGACCCCTTAAGCTTAAACGTTAAATATTGAACATTTTGTAGAATCAAAATCATGTTTTTTTAAGAAAAGAAAGCAACTTACGATTCGTCAACATTTGAGGTATATGGGAAACAATGTGCGGAAGAATAGTTTTGCCACCAAGCGCACAGGCAAGTCGATCCAAAGAATTCTCACCCATGATCGCATTACTGTTGGAAGACAAAAACATTTCAAGACTTGTAGCAAAGTCAGAAAATACACAAGTTTTTATAAAAGAAAAAAAAAAAAAAAAGGAAAAAAAAAGAAAAAAAGGAAAAAAAAGAAAAAAAGGAAAAAAAAGAAAAAAAAAGAAAAAAAAAAGAAAAAGAAAAAGAGAAAAAAAAGAAAAAAGAGAAAAAAAAGAAAAAAGAGAAAAAAAAACAAAAAAAACGATAAATTGAATAAATAAAAAGAAAACCCTATGATAAAACAATTTCATTCACTTGTTTTATTCATTGAAATTTAAATCACATAATTTAACAACATTTTAAAAAGGTTGATTTTTATTCATCACCTAAAATTACAACCGTAAAAAGAATTTTTGGGTGGGGGACACAAAATTTATATTTTGCTAGCTGCGCATAACTGGTGTTGCTCAAAAGTACTTTTTCTGTAATTTCATAGCATATGATAAATTAAAAAAAAAAAAAAAAAAAAAAAAAAAAAGAATTATTTAATTCTCAAAAGTTATTTAATTCTATCTTTGATTTCTCTTAAACTTGTAGCGATTTTTTTTCTTTTTTTTAAAGAATCATGATGTAGGCACATTTTCAAACAACAGGATGAGGTTTGGGAGAGTGATAAAAGTCTTTCCTCTATTTTGTAATTAAAATGTTTGACAGTCGTTGATTATAGTATGTGCATTTAAACTTTCGTTAAAAAAATTTGGTCTAATAAGTCTTCTCTCCAATCAGTTTCATATAATTTGTTGTTCGAGAGCATAGTTTGCCTTTTTTATTTTCATGCACTGTATAATCTTAGTTTTATTTGTATGTGGTAGTTGAAAAAATGTTGCCATTTTAGTTGCTATGACTACCACACTTTCCAGTATTGTATGTGTAAGGATCATTTGAGATTGAAATTTTGTTTTACTAGCCATCAACCCTATATAGGTCATTTAGTGCCATTCCGTTTTCCTTCCAATCACTGCAAAACAATGAGTAAATTATATATTTTCTTTTCTCAAACCCTATATTATTTCTACCATTTTTATGGCTTGTAATTCCCATGTTACCTGCTTTGTTTATTGATGTACCTGATAGTGGCTGTTGTATAAAAAGCAGCAGCAGCAGCATTACTATGGTATTTCTCTTTAAAGAAAACCAATTTAAAACTGCAATAATAACAATTAATTTACAGCAAATAAACAGAATTATGTTATTTTTAGAAAATAAAGATTTTTAGCAAATAAGAATAGAAAAAGTATTTCCTGGAGAATTGACAAAATGAATAAAAAAAAAGAAAAACCTGTCAATATCATCATCATCATCTGGGTCATCTTGTATTGACCATTCAGGGTCATCTTCAAGGTCAACCATCAAGGCTAATGTTTCAGGAACTGGAAAAGAACAAAGTGTATGATGCATTATTTCAAATCTATAACATTTCAATTTCCTATGAAGAAATAAAAATGAAAAATACATGGAGAACGGGGAATTGTGGCCATTATCTCTAACTGTCCTCATAAGGAAGTTAATAGGAATCGTTTCATTTTATATATTTTTATTTTTTTTATAAATTCTTTGAAATGAGGTCTTCATAATTTATGTATTCATTTTTTTTTTTTTATACTCATTTTCATAATTGTTGTTGACCACATTTTGACCAACTCATCCTCTGGCCTTCTTCTAGTAGTTAACCACGATTGGATAGAAATGCTGAGTGTTGTAACTGTATCCCCAGTCATTACTGCCTTCCACAGTTGTTGTCTCACCACATTTTGACCAACTAATCCTCTGGCCTTCGGGTAGGATTGAAACCACTACCTTCAGACAATGGTCACCTGGAACCATAGAAACTCAACACCTCTATCCATTGAGCTACGGGCCCCGAAACGTGGTGAAACAACAACAACTATGGGGTTCATTTTATTATTATAATTCTATCTAGGCATATTTTTGTTGTCCGACTATATTGTGGTTGTTGCTGGACGACTTGAAGTAGAAATGTAAAGTGGAGAGCCGATAAATGGAAATGCAAAAATGAATAAGCAAAACAAAGGAATGGTCAGAGTGGTAAAGTGCATCACGCCAAAGCTTGAATAGATAATGAGTTAACACTTCTTAACATTCCATTTCAGATTAGGGAGAGAGGAAGGGGTAAGAAATTTAGAAAGGGTGGTTTTGAAACAGGAGCAGTAAATGTAAGATTACAATATTACATTTGCTAAGTGATATATAATTATCCAGAAGTGCCCAACATCCTAGATAGAGCAGGCATATTTAAATGCAACATTGTCCAGGAGAAAAAGATTTTCACTGTACTGTTTTTATATTAATGTAAAGCCAAAAAAAAAAAAAAAAGGTACTCAGCATTGTTCAGGCACCAGTGCTAAATTTCCTAAATAAAGCATACACACACACACACACACACAACATGGCACTAATATCAACATAGATTTAAAAATTGCCAAAATTATCTAACAAATCATTATTATTGCTTAAAACAGGTTGAAATTTTACAAAAACAATTTTGGAAATCCCCAAAGATTGCACTAAAGCAACAAATGTAAAATTAAAAATCAAAGAAGACAATTTATAAAACTATTAGATCAAACAACAAGTATTGTATAAACAATCCCTGATGGTTTTTATATTTTTTGTTGCCTGTGAGCAATTCAAAGGCTATTTGAGATTCTTTGAAGGAATTGGTGTGAACAAAAAATATTGCACATGGTCAATCGAGATAATTTCATCAATTCAGAAAAAAAAAATCTTTAAAAGATTTTTTTTTTATTACCTAAGTCGGGAATATATTTCCAGTTTTTCCTGATCATGGCAGGAGCACTTTCGGAGAGAGTAACAATCACTTCTAAAGCTAACTGTCGTTGATGGTCCTCATTTTCGGCATTAGAGACAATCTGGCAAAAAAAAAAAAGATTAAAACATTTGTTGTCTATAATAATGGTAAACAAGAACAAGAGGGGGGGGGAATTAAAAAACAAACAACAAATAAACAGAAAAACAAACAAAAAAGACAAAAAAACAACAACAACAAACGAACAACAAAAAACAAACAAAAAAAAACAAAAACAAAAAACAAAACAAACAACAACAAAAAAAAAACAAACAAACTGAAAAACTAAAAAGCATTGTTACCTTGAGACAAAATGGAAGAATTCCCTCCAAGTGGCCACGCAAGAATTTTGGTACTTTGTCTGCTAATTCGATCAAACACTTAAGTAAACAGTCATCCTGTTTTGTACTGACACTTTCAGCCACTCCCTAAAAAAAATAAATAAAAAATTCAGACTTATTTTTAATTAAAATTTGGTTGTGGTCGGCAAACAATGAAATTTTATCTGATTAAAACATTCAGTTTACTCATTTCCCCATTTCAAAGAATTTGGGCAAATTAATGTCAACTTAATTGGGGAGGCAACAAAACAAAATTGTTTTTATTAAATTATTACAAAAACAAAAAAACTCATATTTCCATCTGTGTGTTTGTCACATCCGGAAACTGACAGAATTATATGTAATATGAAGTTAGTTATCATAGGAACAAACAAGAACATAGTTTGCTTAGAGTCATATTCAGAAAAAATTCTTACTGGTAAATGTTTGAAAAACAACACCATAACAAGGCCAAACAGTTTGTTGTTGATTGTGTTGAAGTTTTGTGTTTTTAATTTGAAGACGTTGGAAGAAGTGTTCGAAAAGTAACATAACTATTTAGGATTGTTTTATGGCATATCAACTCTATAATAAATTGAGAAAAGTCTTGTTTTAAACTATTTTCTTATCCATTTCCCTAGGCAATGTTAAGTAACCTTGCTCGTCTGCACAAACACAAGAAAAATTGTCTGTTTGCTTCTCAGTCTTTCTCAATGCAACCAGACGTAAAGCTTACGCTAATTGTAATTCAATGAATGTCAAACATCATTATGACCAACATGTTCACTGGCAAGGACCAATTTTCAATCAAAATACTGCGCCCCAACTTTTAGACAATGATTTTCTGGAATCAATATTGAATATTAAAGAATACAGATTTGACATTACTGAATTAAATAACTAATGCTATTTTATGTTTTTATAAGGGTCTGATTATTATTATTTTTTTAAAATACAGTAGAACCCCGGGATACAGTTTTTTGTTTTTCTTCCAGAATGATGTTTTCCCCACCCCTGGTTACGGTATTTGCCCCGTCTTACAGTGTTATTTATAATGTTATTTGATTATATACATGTGCATTATATACTGTGTAAAATTTTGTTTAGGCCCCACCATACAGCAATTTCACCTTACGATGCCAACCCCGGAACGGATTAATGCCATATCCCGGGGTTCTACTGTAGTTTCAGTTTATGAAAATTTTACCACTTCATCAACTAGCATTTCGATATGCGGATGTAACAAGGGTAACAGACGAATAATTGCAGTTGGAATATTGGGAGGTATTAGTACTCAATAACAAACATTTAAAAACTTTCACAAACTTGTCAAGCGGATTATGACTTAATAAAAAGGAAATGTTTATATTTTTATACATCAAACATTAAAAATTAAAAGGATGTCTATTGAATATAGAAATGTGTTTTGAGGAACGTATTCACTGAAAAAGTTGCGGATGGTTACTCAATATTTTTCATATTTTTGATTATTGTTGGTTGGTTGTTTTGTTTTACGGCATATCAACCCTTTTCAGGTTATTTAATGCAGAATCTGGTGATTTTGAAGAACGATTTTTTAATATACTATATTTGTTTTTTAAGTCGTATTCTATTTAACCCATAGTTGGGACCCCAACAGGTGCTACCACTCCAGGTCAGAGTGGACCTGGGAGCAATGGCAATTAAAGGGTGGCTCCACACTCCCTAAGGCCTGCAAGCTGGGGCTTCACCATCGGATATAGTTTAAGGTCATATCCAGGACCATGATTATTATTGGACAATCTTTTATCCTTTTTCATGATTGTTTAACTGCTGATCATCCCATACTTGATAAATCTCAAGTTATATTGTCCAACAGGACCCTTTGAATTAGCAGGAGACATTATTTGTACAATAGAACCCCAGGATATGGCATTAATCCGTTCCGGAATTGGGATCGTAAGGTGAAATCACTATATGGCAGGGCCTAAGCAAAATTTTATACAGTACATATTAACAATTACTAGCAAAATACAGTAGAGTAGATGATACACACGTATATAATCAAATAACATAAATAAAACGGTAGAACGTGGCAAATACCGTAAGCAGGGTCCGGAAAAACATTGTATTCCACATCATAACTAAAAAAAAAAAAACACACATCCTAGGAACAACGTATCCCGGGGTTTTACTTTGACTGTATTTATTATTGATGCTTAAGAAGTGCGATTTTTAGAAATCTATGCAGACAGACTTTTTAATTGATTAATTATAAGCACATCTGTTTTCACACTCATTGATTTCGAAAGTTGTCACTTTTGTCCTGCCTCCGTGTTTTGCTTGTATTGATTTGAGGTACTGGCTGCAGTAAAATCATTTAGATTTTATGTCATCCCTGTATAAAGTATGACACAGACTCCTAAGATTAAAAAATTTGACTGTTATCTATAAAAAAAAAGAAATTGTTTGTGTTGAGAAAATCGTTTTCAAGATAAGACATTAAAGTAAAAAAAAAATTGTGATAAAAATCTTTTGCAATTAATGTAAATGAAAATGTCTGCTACTTACATTGATGATGCCAGGCATGATTTCTCTGAAATGATTTAAAACATTAACTTGCTTTTCATTGGCAATGATGAATGAGGTTGTTGCCCGTGCAGCTTCAAATCGGACCTGAAAAGAAAGAATTAATACTAAGAAAATAACCAGAAAACGAAAAAAAAAAAAAAAATAAATAAATAAAATACAACATATGTATGCACAGCTGAACTATCTGAACACTTCCATCTAATCATGCTAATGCAAATAACACCATACCAATATATATATATATATATATATATATATATACAACAAAAAAAAAAACACTAAATAAAAGGTGAATCTGCATAGCTAAATCCATTGTTATATATTAATTTATTTCAGTTTTTGTCTATCTGTTACACTTCTGTATTGTATTACCTTCTATAAATCATTTATATATACAAACTAGACAATGCTTCAAGCAAACTATATTAATCTTTTACAAAATAAAAACTGTTTTAATACAGGATTTATTTTGCCCCTTAAAATTAAGTTTAAAGACCATTTTTTTTTTAAATTAAATTTTATAATCAACATTTTCATTCAATATCTGTAGTCAGTAGTTACCGTTTCTTTGCCGTTAATTGCCCCCCGCCCTTTTAAAAATACATTCTTAAATCTTTTCTGATATAAAAATGGTTTTCATCTCTAAGTATGTTTTTAAAATGTTTTAAAAATCTAATTTTTTTAAAAGGCATTTTTGGTATACATGGGCATTCAAGCATTTTGGTTGGCTGTTTGTTCAACATGTGTGACCTTGTGATGTGTTTCTTTAAAATGACGAAATTTTAATATTATTTCAAGACCAAACGTCTTTAAAAGTGATTTTTAAGTCTTTAAATTGCTAATTAGCAATTTATGACTAGAATTAAGAGTTTATAGGAAAAACTGCAGAGGTGGTTTGCTCATTTATAACACCCACTATTAACATAACTTTACAGAGATTTGAAGGAAAGGAATGCCATTAGAAGCTTAATAATCTTAATCTTTTTCTATTATATAAATCTCAACTGTCTGTGTGTGCATTTGTATGTCCATTAAAAATTTTTGTCAGCCACATCGGACTGGGTCGAAATCAGTACCATCTGAAAAAGCGATCCTTGGACATATAATATCTGAAAATTAGAAAAAAAAGATTAATTCTAAGGTGGTCAACTGGACCATTTCTTGTAAGAAGGGTCACTTTTTGTGTCAAGATTTTTGCAAGTCACATACACGTAGCAAACAGAATGCACATGTCGTCATGGTCGTGACAGATAGCACGTTAGCCTTTTTCTTTTTTCTCCTTCGCATTTCAGGTTCGAGCCTGCCTACTGCAGCTAATTTTTTTTTTTTTTTGTGTTCGCTATTTCAATTAAAAAAAAGTTATTTTGATCAATTTTTATTTTTTAGGGGTGTTTCAGTGCACGGGCCCTTCTGCCAAAATATCTGGTGGGGAAGTTGTCACCTACTTCTTTTTTTGGGGGCAATTCCGTTCATTTTTGAAATTGTTGTGGGGGTCTCGATGAAAGTGCTCAATATCCATAATATAGCAGCTGTGTCCAAACCGAACTTCATGTCAACCCGGGCAACGCCTGATATCCATACCATCAGGAGTTTAATAATCTTAACCGTCTATTATACTAGCCTGAGTGTGTCGAGGTATGTAAGGTGGGGGTTGGTTGAGCAAAAAAAATTAGGAGTAGTAGGCAGGCTCAAACCCGTAACGCGCAAGAGGACAAGGAGGTGAAAAAAAAAAAAAAAAAAAAAAATCGATGCGGCCACTGTGATTGTGATGTCACAGGTGTTCAAAATAACCAGTTTTATGCAACGTCAGTGCTTGAATGACTTGCAAAAATGTTGACAAAAAAGTGACCCTTCCTTGTAAGGAAAACACTCAGTTGGTCAAAGAATTAACCTTTTTGCCAATTTTTCATCCAAGACATTGATCTTGGAAACGATAGCAATTTTGTCACATTCCGACGCATCTGTTGGAAGTTTTTGCGAGACACACATTTTGCCTTTTATATATTAGACTAGCAAGGGTGCCGGCATTGCTCAGGTGTAGTAAATACCCCCCCCCCCCCAGGTTACACAAATGAGGAAAACGCAACGTCTTAGCTGATGAGTCCATGGCGAAACAAGAAGTCGCGAGCGTTGAAATTAAGGCTAGTCAATCAAAAGGAGACGATGGCTCACGAAAATGTTGGCGAAAAGAGTGACCCCTTCTTGGAGAAAACTGCCCAGTTGAGGGTGAAGGAATTAATGTTTTTGGCCAATTTTTCGATATTTGTCGTATGAAAGATCGAGGTTTAAAACAATACCGATTTCTTCACGTTCCGATGCGTTTGTCGGAAATTTTTGCGAAACATAGACACACACACACATTTTGCCTTTTATATAATAGACAAGTTTTAGTTGTCTGTGTGTTAGTGTGTTTGTATGATCGCTAAAAACTTTTGCCATCCACACTAAACCGGCATGAACCTGATAGAAAGAGCGATCCCTTAGTCACATATCGAAAAATTAGAAAACAAATTGTCAATTGTTTCATGTAGAAGTGTTGTTTTGTTGGGGAGGGGGAGGGGTGTGTCTTGGTTTTGATGCTATTTGTGAATCGTACATGCATGACGAGTCGATTCATTGTTTCATTTTTAAAAAGCTAAATTTGCAGCGTGATAACATTGGTGACATCTTAATCCAGTCAATAGAGTGTTTGACTATGAACTTAAGTGTTGCAAGTTCGCATGCAGCATTTTCTCTTCCTTTTAATAAGGTTTTCTTTCCTATCTTAAAATTTTCAACTTTCTTACGCGTGCCCACCACGCTGCAGTTTTTTTTTTTTCTGTTAATAACACGATAAGATGGCACCTAAGTCCTTTATTTTTTAAATATCATATTTAACTGTATTTTACGACCCCACCTCCTCCTCTGCTCATTCACTAATAAAGGCAAAACAATATATGTCAATCAAAATTTTGGAACAATAAACTTGCCCATGCTTAGGACATGCAGCGAATTATGGATGTGATGTCATGATATATCAGGTGCGTACAGATTTTCAATGTCCATTTGCAAAGAATTTTTCTCGGCCGTCTTAAGACAAGATTTGGAGTTTGGTTTACAATCCAAAGCGATAAAAAAACAAAACAAATATACAACAAATAATGTTACCATAGCCAACAAAAGTTACTCTGCAATCTACTTGCATCATTTTTTGTTTTAAAATGCTTTTTATTTTGTCTCAAATATTAACTCTCTTTACAGCTTTTCAATTTTTAACCAAAATGGCTGCCATCTTATCCATTTTTTTTTTTTTTTTTTGACCTGGGCGTCTTCATTTTCAATTTTTATTTTATTTTTTTGTGAGGGGGAAGGGGGTCTCATCACTGAAGAGTCCTGTTTGTGCAAAGAAAGTATTTTTTAGAGAGAGAGAGAGAGAGAGAGAGAGAGAGAGGTGTCAATTTTATTTATGGCAGCTGCCACTACCCACCCTCTGTGCCCACTACTTGCATCATTTTGTGGTGTCTTAAAAAAATTATAAATGAAACCAAAAATAGAGGGAAGACATTTTCCATATTTTCAGGGTATAAAAATGCTTTTTCAAGGCAAAAGTCAAAATTCAAAGCCTTTTAAAGTATGCGAACCCTCATTCAACAACTTACTGTGCACATACTTCCTTTTTTCCTTTAATGACAAATCGCTTACCTCCTGAGATTTATCTTGTAAACATAATCCCAACATCCTTTTGATTGTATCTAAGTGTTCATTCTGGGCAATTCCAAACACACCAGGAATTGTACTGAAAATGGTAAAGCAACAGATTTATTGCAAAGCAAATGTTTATAAAAATAATAAAAAAATCTTCAAATTCTTAAAAAAATAAAAATAAAATAAACGTTTACTCATTGCAGTAATTGATAATAGCTTTAATCTTCAAAATTATCAGTGTAGTACCACAATATATAAGAAGTTTTGAACTCGGCACAGTATGTATTTAAACACTGAAATTTAACCTATAAAGTTGTCAAGTTTTAAAAGTTGAACCTAAACAGCATTTAAGCTGACATCAAATTTTCGATTATCATACCATATGTAATATGTAAAAAATAAACAAAAAAACAAAATAGAAAACGTAGTTCTGCTTGAACGAATACGGAAAATTTTTTTAATGACCAATAGTTAAAAACACGAGGAACAACTCATATTTTTAAATATAAAAAAATGTGTTCCTTACAACTAACATTTTTGGTTATAGTCAGCTAATGCACTTCCTAACTTCTGGCATAGTGATACCGGAAGTGATGACGAGGCAAATCAGTTCCTACATTTTTTTTTTTCCGCACACCTATATCTTGCCTGTGCATGTACTCCTTTTTATTATGTTTTTCCGATCTTTCTTTTTTTATTTTATTAATCAGTGAAAAAATTTTTCACCCTTATTTTAATTAAGAATTATTGAAAACATTTTAAAATTGTTTGAAGTAACAAACTCTTCAATAAAGACTAATTGTGTTATTTTTATCTGCATAACTTTAATTTTTATTGTATACATTTCGATAATGGCCTTTTCTTAAATTATATTTTAATAAATCGCTTCACAATAGGAATACTATATAAAAGTGATCTGCCTGGTTACTGCTTCTAGTAGCACTATGCCAGAAGTTACGAAGTACGTTAGCCGACTATAACCACATTTTTCCTTTTCCTGCATAAAAAAAAAAAAAAAAAAAAAAAAAAGGAAAATGAACAAAAAAATGAAAACAAGATTTCATTGCATCTTTGGCAACAACAGATAGGTACATTCTACAAGAATCATGCATAGAAAACTAAGAGGAGCAAATTGTTTCTTTTATTTACTACTAGCGGGGGGTACCCGGCGTTGCCCGGGTATTTGGAGGTGTGTGTGTTTTTTGAAAACAAAAACCGTTGGTTGTTTAAAAAAAAAAAAAAAAAAAAAAAAAAAAAAAAAAACGAAGCCTTGACACGCATTTGGAAAATATTAAAGCGTGAAAAAAAAAAAAAAAAAAAAAAAGTGTGACTTGACAGGTGCCAGTTTTTGACAAGTTAATGACGTCAACTTTGAGTGCGGGACAGTGTTTTATTTACCACAAGTCTGTCCGCTTCTTTTTTTTTTTTCATATATAAAAAAGCTTAATGCATGTGCGGCAATCGAAAATTGTTGTATATTTATCTTTTCAAAGTCGGGTAAACATGTGACTTCGGTTGTTAACTCGTAGATATCATTTAGGCGCGATATAAAAAGTTGTGAGGCGACCAATCGGTTCTCGGAAAAAAGCCTTTCTTGGACATACACGAAAACGCACACACATTTTCGCTTTTATATTTATAGATAACCACATTTTAAAAAAGCAACTATTCAGTCTCATTTATTATTTAAGTTTTAATATTAGACAAAACTTCCATTTACAAATCTATCAATGGATGACGAGAATTGTCAGAAGAATCAAAAATGTTCCTATTTACTTGCCTCTCCACAAGGGCAGTTTTTAATGTGGGGGGAAAAAATCCAGCTCCCAAAAAGGGGCACTCTGGATTGAAACAAGAATTAAAATTGCCCCTATCTAGAAAGATTTCTCCTTCACTGGTTGAGGACAAAATAGACCAAGTGTGCAGCATGAGAATAAATACAACACTGTTTCCAAAGTTTCCAGAATATGGATGAAAAAAAAAAAAAAAAAAAAAAAAAAAAACTATCAGGTTGTAGAAGTTTTCTGCAATCAGGATTTTTTTTTTTATCACCTTATTTTCCTATAAACATCTATCAAATGATAAAGCAATCATTTTAGTACCTGAAGATATGAAGGGCACTATCTTGTAGTTTAGGGTCGTCAGAACTTGCACAGTCTAAAAGGAATTTTAAAATTTCTGGCCAAGTCATTTTGCCATCCTCATCTGCAAAACAATTATATATATAATAAATAAATAAAATAAAAAATAGTACAATTAAGCATATGGAAAAATCTAATCATTATCAGCAGATATAGTATCTCATTATTAAGTATGGAGAATAGAAAGTGGACCTTGGCTTTAATTTTGGCAGCTTTATAACTAGTGATCCCCCCCCCCGATTCCGATACAATTACAGATTCTGATTTTTTTTTTAAATCACAAAATACTTAGCTTTAGAGTTATTTTTCTTTAAATCGCTATAAGAAACACGTGATATACGGTATATATTTTTGCAAATCTAAAAATACACTTGTGTGTGTAATGGCTATAGAGTTGAATTTTGTTTGTAAGCTTAAAATCAATGCATATTTACCATTTGATCTTTAGTACGAGCAATGGGTAATTAAATCTTAAAATAATAGATAATTAACAGAATAGTTTTTGGCATTGGAAAATAGACAAATTTTTCCGATTCTGATACAAAAAAAAAAAGTTCTGATTTTCTCAATTCCCAATTCCAGTTAATCATCCCAACACTATAACCCTAACCTGCCCTTATTTTGTCCTTTAATCATCGCATTTCATGAGCGATATTTCTGACAAAAAGGGAAAAATTGCTGTTTTCTTGGTTGGAATCTATACATATAACGTTGGCTAGTTCTTGAATTTGAAGTATTTTTTTTTAGCTCCTTATATTAAGTGGCTTCATACCTTGTCTGGAGTGATTTCTATGAAAAAAAGTTTGTTGAGCATTTCACTTTAAAATCAGGCATTGTTAGTTTTACAGCACATCAACCCTTATAAATCATTTTGTGCCATTACGAGGAAAAAAAAAAAAAAAAAAAAAAAACTGTCTCTGCCTTCCCCAGTCACAAAGGGTAAATAAAATCTGTTTCTAATTGAGAAAACCATGCTCACCAAACAAGGTTATTTTGCATGAAAACAAAAATATATAGTCCCATTAGCATCCCCACTCAAATGAGAACTCATTAGGTGACAGGCAATAAAATAAACCTAATCCACATCCGAAAAGGAGGTTACTACCCAATAGGATGGTCTCCTGAGGTCAAACAAATACTATCCTTTGACATTGGTTCAATATTTTTGTTTTTCATTTGCCACAAAATTGAAATGTCCATCTTTCAATACACAAGTATTTAAAAAATTTTAAAACTAGTTAAAATGATTTTCTATCAACAGTTTAAATTTTAAATGGTTGTGAGCTAATTAAAAAAAATTAAAACAGTCGACTTGTTTAAAAAACAATAAAAATAAATACATTCTGGTAAATTTAATTTAATTTTTAAAAGTTATAATTTATGCCCCCCCCCCCGATAAATACTGCAATATAATATACAAATCACATAGAGAGTAGAAATACACGCATATGTGGTTACACAATTTTATGATTATAGAGATTAATAAGTGGATTTACAAAGTACACTAAACATAGCTAAGTAATATCAAAATGGTGAAAAAAAAAAAAAAAAAAAAAAAAAAAAGGTCTTACCAAGCATGTTCCTGGCAAGTTCTGCAATAGCATCACACACTTTCCTCCGAACAGAGTAATCCTGTTCTTGTTGGACGAGGTTCATCAAACAGGTCTTAACAGCAATTTGATCATCTGGCAGGATGTGAGGCCAGAAATCCTCAAATTTGGATGTGAATAATTTGCGAAGCAATACTGCTGAAAGGGATCGGCTCTGGATAGATAAAAAAAAAAAAATTTTTTTTTCATATACCACATAGAAAAAAAAAAAAAAAAAAAAGCAGTTGGAATCTATCAATATTAAACATGCTTATCAATAGAAATATGTATTTACTCATCAAACTACAGGAAAGAATCTCTTCAGACTTAAGCACGGTATTGGTGGAATGTGAGATGTCTTATGCATTCAGTGTCCCAGACGATTTGCCAGTGTACAGATGATAATTATACATTATCAAATAATTTTGCTAATTACCTATTGTCTTTTTAGCTAATTATTGCTAAATTGGATCAAGGAGCAAATATTTAATAAATTTTTATTTTACAATTTTACAGAAATAAGCAGACAAAAAAAATTATTGAATAAGGATGCATAGTGGTAAAAAGGACAAGAACAATATACGAAGCCAAGATGAAAGTTGGGCAAGTCAGGTTTTCAGATTGACTACAAATGGATAATCAGAAGAATGAAATATTCAGGATAACTAAACCGATGCCAATAACAAATATGGATGTTGTTGAAGTGCATTCAAAATGACAAACTGAACTATTTTACTTTGAGTAGCTTATCCATCATTTTTGTATTTTCTAAAATCTAATTTTATAACTGCACGTAAACAGATGAAAAAAAATGGTAAAATAAGATATTGCTTTAATGTTGAGTAATTTTGTTTACTGTTTGGTGTCATTTAAGTTTACCTGGACTTGTAATAACTTTTTTGTTTTTTATCAGAACAAAGTAAAAATTAGACTTTAGTTTAATGAGAATTTATTTTTAATTTGCAATTTTTCACGGAAATAATCGGAGAAAAAAATAACTAAACCGATGCCAATAACAAATATGGATGTTGTTGAAGTGCATTCAAAATGACAAACTGAACTATTTTACTTTGAGTAGCTTATCTATCACTTTTGTATTTTATGAAATAAAAACGAGACATTTTGTACTTTCTTTTCTAACAAACCATCAAAGAGTAATTTTGTTTAATGTGTGTAGTTACTCATATGTACTCATTTGTACGCCATAATCATGTTGGCACACCGGTTCTCGCTGAATCACCAAAGTTAAGCAATGTTGAACCTGGTCACTACTAAATGGGTGACTATTTGGGAATCCCAGGTGCTGTATGTGCTCTTGTTTATTTATAGAACCAACACCAGATAATAAAAACAGCCTCCACTTTTCTATTCTCATTTTTCTCTTATTTCCTTTTCGTTGAACTGAATTTACTGTAAAGTTAAAGGAAAGGGTTGATAGGGACTAGATTAAAATTTTTTTTTCTTTTTTTTTTTATCAGAGTAAGGTAAAAATCAGACTTTGATTTTAATGAGGATTTAATTTGTAATTTTACATGGAAATAAACGGAGAAAAAATGGAGTGAATAAGGATGGGTAATTCCATCTCAAATCATCCAGACCATGACATCCTTACCTCTCAGATTTTTTCCAAACTTTCACCATATGTTGGTATCATAAAAACTAGGGAATTCTGAAAATTTGAGCTTTTAACTCAAAGCGGTTCTGGAAATATCGCAATTTTGGTATTTTATGTATATCGCGTTGAGGCGTGAATTCATGAAATTACGTTTTTGGGCATAAATCAATTTCTAGACTAGGCAGAACCTTGAAAATTTGCATGGAAAAAGTTTTCTACACGAGGAATCCAAAAATCACGTTTAAAACCTCTGAAAATTAACTGCTTCTGAGTTATTGAACTTTTAAACCGAGATTTGGGTATTGGTCTAAGGCGGCCCAAAAAAAAAACGTGATACTATTGGAAATTGAATTTTTTTTTTGGTCCTAGACATTCTTGATAGTCTGAACTTAAATTTGTCCAAAAAAGCTGTTTAGTTCTTTTCTCGTTCACAATCGAACCTCAAAGATGGACACTTTTACGGGCCTCACTTCCAGACAGAGTAGTGTAATAGGAGTCACTTGACTTCACCATAAACAGGAAATCCTGAATTTTATTTTGACTTCCTGTTCATTTAAGTGGTATTGCTGCTTTCTTCTGGTGTTTCTTTAAGTTGGCTGAAACTGTTTTGTTTGAGGCAAGGATGCAAGTAGCAGGTAAAGCCAAGTAACCGGATAGGGGGGGGGCATTTGTTCAGTAATAAGAGAATTAATCTTTAATTATATTCAAATTTGTCCCTGAAATTATTTGCAACAAAGAATTCCATGTGTTTCCATTCTGTATGAACAACTTCTATATCACATCCTGAAACTACCAGAAGTTTTCCAAACCATTCAAAAATAATGTATTTCATGATTTACAAAATGGATCAGTTCTCTTTACATTCTGGCCGTGTGTCATGATTGTACATAAAACATGTTAATGAAGCTTTTCACCACATCTTCACTATTTACACTTTTGTTTGTTCCCAACAGATTTTGAAATCTTCACTCCAGTTCTTTAATTGTAATGTCAACTGTAGAACTGATATGCTTCTTTAGTTTTTCTTTGATCCAAAAACAGGACTTTCCTTGGAAAAAGACTCTCATTGCCCTGTCTACATGGGGTGGGGAACCCAACTAGTATCCTTCACTGGCATTACCAAGTAAATTCTTTCTTTCAGTTCTTCTCCAATAATTTTAAGTTCTCTCTTGTTCTTGAAGTAGTAAGTCTTCCATATCTAATGTTGACAGGCATCGAAAGAGTGAATAAGACTTACATAGGGCTAATTTAAGCCAATGTGTTGTGCAGTTGAAGTCTATGAGATGAGGAACTTAACAGTGTCACAACACCATTCCCTTGTCCAGTATTTACATTTGCCCCATCTGCACAAAACCCAACAATTCTCGAAGCGTTTCATCATCAGTTGCACTAACTCCACTTTTGAAAAAGCAGATTTAATAGAGATAATGCCTTCAGCATAGCCATGTTCAATTGCAATAACTTCAATAACGTCTGGTTCTTTGTAACCTGTCAGAAATTTTTGCTGCATTCAAAGAAAAATATCAAAATGTGAAAATTGGCTTCTCCAAGTTCTGCTCTCTTAGGCCAAAGTGGGGTGTCCTCACTGGTTCATCAGGGACCCATTCAGTTTGTGTGTGCAGCACCCATCAAAATGCAGTGTTGCTTGTTGATGCAATTGACTGGAAATGCACGTACAAAGACTTGATTGAGAAACTGGTTTGTGACACAGATAACAGGGTCTGTATGCTGCATCGTTGCAGCTCTGGAACAGTTCCTGGACGATGAATTGTCACACCTGGATATGGAATCCGAATTCCACTACTACCAATGGCAGACAACTGATCGAGCTGCCTTGTTGACACTTACAACATATGGGGATTACAAGGAGCTTCTTGTGGAGAAGATTAATGAAATGACTCGACAATTGTACCTCACTAAAGTCCAAGCACGTTATGTGAAGGCAAAAAAAAGAAAATTTGAGAAAAAATGAGGTCATGGTATTGGGGGGGGGGTTATTTTGCTGAAAACTATTAGTTTCTCATTCAGGAGATACAAAGTTTTCAAGTACTGCACGCTTCACCCCCTTGTAATATACTAAAAAGACAAAGTGGGAGTTCTACAGCATCACTTGCTATGTTTTATCTCTGACGACAATACAAACGACACTTGCTTTGTTCACAAAATACAGAGCATGGTGACAGATTTCATTAAACAACATCTCACTGGTATCAACAAAATCTACTATGTTTCATATGGTTGTGGTGGCCAATATAAGAACTTTAAAAACTTTCTTAATCTGTGCTTCCACAAAGATGATTACGGTATTGATGCTGAGTGGATATTTTTTGCAAACCAGCCATAGAAAATCCCCTCCTTGTGATGGGTGGTGCCGTTAAACGGCATGCAGCAAAGCGAAGCTTGCAGAGACCATTGAACAACCAGATTCTAACTTTTAAAGAAGTACTGGAAATGTGCCAATGAAATGAAGTCCATTGTGTTCTTTGGAATCGACAAGGAAGACATGGTTGAAGTGATAAATAGAATGGAGAAGAGGTTTATGGATGGAAAAACAATACCCGGGCCGAGAAGTAGTCATCATTTTGTTCCACAATTAGGATGCAAGATCGGACACAAACTATGTAGTGAGGGCAATTCATTTGTTGACATTCATGACTTTAAAATCCCCACTCATGTTGACATTGGAGATGTTGCTCCTTCGATGTACATAACGTGTTTGTACAACTCGTTCTGGTGGGTCGGATTGGTGCAGAAAGTAAACCTCAATGAAGGTGATGTTGATGTTCAGATCATGCACCCCCATGGTCCATGTGAAACTTTCAACTGGCCTCGCAGTGCTGACCTATGTCCTATTCCTTTCAAAAACATCATTTTTAGCATCTACGTACCTAAAACAAACTCAAATGGAAAGAGTTTTACTATTTCTGACGAGGATTACAATTTGTTATGTTATTTGTTATTACATTTTGTTATGTTGATAGTTTTTGACTTTAATGTACTACCATGCCAAAAAATCCAAACCATGTACCCACCCAGCATAGGTACCGTTAGTTAGTATCCATACCCACCACATTGATTACCAGAAAAATGAGCTTTAGTTCTTTCTCCACTAGTTCACAATTAAACCTAAAGAATGGGTTAATTACAGGGGGTCGTGAGAATTTTTAGGAGTTCATAAATGCTACAAACACATTGTATCCTCACCACATGCAGTTTATTATTTGGGATTGTCCATTATGATTGGCCAATTTTTGAGGTTCGATTGTGAGCTATCCGGTTACTTGGCTTTATTTGCATTCTTGCATAAAAAAAAAAATAAATAAATAAAAAAAAATAGTTTCAGCCAACTTAAAGAAACACCAGAAGAAAGCAGCAATACCACTTAAATGAACAGGAAGTCAAAATAAAATTCAGGATTTCCTGTTTATGGTGAAGTCAAGTGACTCCTATTACACTGCTCTGTCTGGAAGTGAGGCCCGTAAAAGTGTCCATCTTTGAGGTTCGATTGTGAGCTAACGATGAAAGAACCAAACACTTTTTTTGGATGAATTTAAGTTCAGACTATCAAGAATGTCTAGGACCCCCTCCCCAATTCAATTTCCAATAGTACCACTAATCTCGGTTTAAAAGTTCAATAACTCAGAAGCAGTTCATTTTCAGAGGTTTTAAACGTGATTTTTGGATTCCTCGTGTGGAAAACCTTGTCCATGCAAATTTTCATGGTTCTATCTAGTCTAGAAATTGATTTATGCCCAAAAACAATTTCATAATTTCGCGCCTCGATGCGATATACATAAAATACCAAAATTGCGATATTTCCAGAACAGCTTAGAGTTAAAAGCTCAAATTTTCAGGATTCCCTAGTTTTTATGATACCAACATATGGTGAAAGTTTGGAAGAAATCTGAGAGGTAAGGGTGTCAAAGATGTTTTTTCCTGGATGATTTGAGATGGAATTACCTGGATAAACTAGATTTCTTTTTTTTTTTTTTTTTTTTTTTTCACAATTCCAATTTTATTTTGTAGCAAAGGCTTTTTTTTTTTCATTGTGTGATTAGATGAAAAATGTTTTCTGGTTTAAAGTTATCGAAGCATATTATTTTGACTTTCATAAATTGAGGAGTGTATGAAATATACCACGCAATTATAAGAATATTTACATTCATATAGCAGCATTTTCAAGTAAACAATCCTTTATATAATCAATTCTATCTTTTAATCTTTTTTTTTTTTTTTTTTTTTTTTTAATAATGATTAATAAACATTTAACTTTTATTTATATAACCAACACCAGATAATAAAAATAGCCTCCACTTTTCTATTCTCATTTTTCTCTTATTTCCCTTTCGTTAAACTGAATTTACTGTAAAGTTAAAGAAGGAAAGGATTGATAGGGATTAGATTTTTTTCTTTTTTTTTTATCAGAGTAAGGTAAAAATCACTTTGATTTTAATGAGGATTTATTTTTAATTTGCATTTTTACATGGAAATAAGTGGAGAAAAAATTTATTGAATAAGGATGCATAGTGGTAAAAAGGACAAGAACAATATACGAAGCCAAGATGAAAGTTGGGCAAGTCAGGTTTTCAGATTGACTACAAATGGATAATCAGAAGAATGAAATATTCAGGATAACTAAACCGATGCCAATAACAAATATGGATGTTGTTGAAGTGCATTCAAAATGACAAACTGAACTATTTTACTTTGAGTAGCTTATCCATCATTTTTGTATTTTATGAAATCTAATTTTATAACAAACCATCAAAGAGTAATTTTGTTTAATGTATGTAGTTACTCGTCAACAAAATTAAAATATTAACATTTTTTGTAAGATTTGAAGTTGAAGAGAAGGGCTGGTAATACTGTTTTTGGATAAGGTAAAAAAAGAAAAAAATCAGACTTTAATGAGGATTTATTTTTAATTTGCATTCAAAATGACAACCATACAATGAATTTACAAATGGATGACGAGAAGAATGAAATATTCAGGATAATTAAACAGATGGCAAAGACAAATATGGATGTTGTTGGAAAGAAGTGCACAATGAATTATCAAATAAAAGCTATTCACATAATTCATTTGTGTAGGGATATGATTGGTAGAGGTACGGGTTTCAGGACACTAATTATCCTTCCCTTGCTACGATTCTGTGCTTTTAATAAAAAAAAAACTTATTTAAAATGAAAATGGCTTTAAATAACTAGCTATTATCTTCAACAACATCAGAACTTATGAACATATTCTTTTTCAATATTTAAAGCTTCATTTAAGCAGACACAAAATCTTCATTATAGGAAAACTAGCGGGGGTACCGCAGACAGGGTGGAGAGGGAGGTATAAAAAAAAAAAAAAAAAATGGTAGCAGTATGAGAAAGGAATCAAAACACCAGTAGGCAGCCAGGGTGAAGAGAGGTGTTTAAAAAAAAAAAAGAAAAAAGTGTAGTAGGCAGGCAGGCTCGAACCCATGACGCGAAGGCAGAAAAGAAAATGGAGATGTGTGTGTAAGGGTGTTGGTTGAGCAAGAAAAAAAAAATAGGAGTAAGCAGGCTCAAACCCATAACACGCCAGAGGAAAAGGAGGTGAACAAAAAAATAAAATAAAATAAAAAATAAAAAACAAACGGCCTTATCAATGCGCTCACCACAGTTGTGACGTCACAGGCGACGTCATTGACGCGAGGTTTGAATGACTTGCAAAAATGTCAGCGAAAAAAATTGACCCCTTCTTGTAGAAAACTGATCAGTTGAGAGTGAAGAAATTAATGCTTTTAGTCAATTTTTTGATATTTGTCATCTGAAGAGTTGAGCGTCAAAACAATACTGATCTTGTGAAAATACATCGCCTCTGTCAAAAGTTTTAGGCAGACAGGTGAGATTTAGCGTTGCCTGGGTGTTTGGAAGTGTGTGTGTTAAAAAAAAAAAATAAATAAATAAATAAATCGTAAGAGAAAAAAAAAATGTTTTAGTAGGAAAGTAGGATTGAACCCCCAAGCCTTGATGCGAAGGTGGAAACGAAAAGGAAAAAAAGCCAACCACCTAACCATCTTGGCCATGAGGGGAAAGGAATTGATAAGCGTGTTAAATTAAGAGTTAAAAAGTGAGTCAAGTCAAAGAGGTTTGATTGACACTGCGGGGGCAGCCTTTTGGGGTTTGTTTACTTTGTTTCAATGCGGGGCAGTTTTAGCTTCCCCAAGATGATTGGAGAGGGAACCAGCTCCCCATTTAAAGTTGATTTTCCAAATTGAATAGCAATTGTCTGATATAAGGAAAAACTCTGCATTGATCAAAGCTGATTGCTTTTGGACATTCTGGCGATCGCGCTGCCAACGATGCCTACCTTCAAATTAGTTTTGCTTTTATTATATGTAAAAAGCTGAATTCACATGCGCCGATCCAAAAATGTAGAATATTTAGCTTTCAAAGTCGGGCAAATTAAATAGACAGGCGACTCCTGTTGTTAACTCATAGATATGATTTCGACGTGATTTTGTGCGAGCGTTACGATAACGACAGCAATAGCTATTCAGCAAATGAGGTCAATGACCAGGTTTGTTTGTTATAAGCGGGTAATCAAAGCATAAAAAAAAAAAAACTAACGTAAGGTAAACGAACAATATTAAATGTAAAAATCGAAAAAACAAAAAAGAAAGCAGAAAAACGAACATAAAAAAAAAAAACAACACGTGAAAAATGGCTTGAATAAGCCTGTTTCGATATTAAAAATCGGTGGGTACCTGGGTGTTTTTGGGTGTGTGGTTAGGGGTGGATAAGCGAAGTAAAAAAACAAAACAAAACAGAAAAACGAACGTTACGTGAAAAATGGCTTGAATAACACTGGTTCAATATTTAAATTTAAAAAAAAATTTAAAAAAAAAAAGAAAAAAAAAAAGACATCTCACATTCGAACCCAAAACGTTTAGATAACGAACCAACATGCTAACCAACTGAGCTAACTCGACGTACATGAAATTTAGTCAGTTCTCCAACTATTTAAAGTAAATCAGATCATGATGTCATCTGACGCATGCGTAGAACCGGTCGTCGTCGTCATGAGGGGACGGTTTTCTGTTTATTAGGGGGGAGCGTCGTCTCGAAATGAAAGCTACCGTCTGATATGACCACTGGCTTTTGGCCAGTGATTAGAGTCGAGTTTCGCTTTTTGTTTATACCGAAAACCGAATGTAATGCGTGCCGATGCGGGAAATGTCGAATAATTAACGTTTGAAAGTCAATAAAATTAAATAGACAGGCGAGCTCCGTGGTTAAGTGTGAGATATTACAATTTATAGATGATATAAAAAGTTTTAAGTTGTGAAACGAGCGAGCGTTTCTCTAAAAGAAGCCTTTTGTGAACATCGAGGAGAAGCGTACATACATACATTTTCGCTTTTATATATATAGATTATAGATAACTTTTGTAATTTTAAAGTCTTGTTAGATGATCCTTAAACGTAAGGATTTATCCCAAGTGTAGTCAGGTAACTTTGCTTGGTTATAAAAGTAAATGCACAATTTTCCTACTATCAGGGAAGCATACCCAACAAGACATTTTCAGTTTGAAGAAGACAGGAGGCTAGCTCAGCAAAGCAGATGATGATGATGATGATGAGCAGGGATTATATTTGCCCTACATACTTTGGAAGTATCAAGATTTTTAGTGGGAAATTTGTAAAGAAGTGATTTGTCAAGTCAAAAACAAAGTGTTGATCAAGCAGTTAAACCTTATCAGTTGGCATATCGATAACATCACGGTGATTGGAGAGGAAATTCTTAATTGCTCATTATTCACTGCGACTTCATGTGTTTTCCGGTCGTCTCGTTATATTTACTCTTAACTTGTTGTGGCGTTCATTGCATCCCATATTACGTCTGACCAGGCACAGATGTCCGAGGCTGTTTCGAGGTGGGGGGCCAAGGATCATTTCAGCATCACGTATTACTGTCCTGAGGCAGATTTTGAATTGACCACCACAGCACTTCTTCCAACCTTGTGGTGGTCCTGTGTCGATGGCGTCACGAATGAGGTCACCTTACTTACTCTTAACCTTGACTATTACATTCTTACAATGATTTCTGAATATGTCTTTATTTGACTTATGCCAATTGAATTGATGGAATACTTGTTGCCGACATGCAATAGAAGCCACACAAGTTGGAGTGAAGCATCGTGGAGAGACCCATTCTGTCAATTTGCGCACTGTTAAGCTGAGATAATGCTCTATAGGGCATCTCTGATGGATTTCGCAATCGGTCTGTAATACCTTTTTGTTTTGAGCAACAGCTCTTCAGCCCTGTGGTTAAAAGTTAACAATGATATCAACCATGGTCACCAAGTGATTAGTATTCCTGAGTGACCTATGGGCATACATCATACCAGTTTCAAGCAGTGTAGTCCAGAATAGATCAAGAAATCTAGAAGGCAGGCCATGAAAGTAATAGTTTGTGAAACGGAATGTACAATGGAGAAACTATACATTGTCTCATCAGCTGTGTCTGTATAGCTGGAGAAATCAAGTCAATTACTGTGGTCAACATTAGAAATCAAGTCAATTACTGTGGTCAACATTAGAACGCCTAAACACATGTATTTGAGTTGAGTGCTTGCAGGTATTTAGTTTTATCCAACTGCAAGAACTATGACACCATGATCAGAAAGTGGGATTGAAAAGTCAGCGCGCCAGAGGAGATGCACTCTAACATGAAAAAAGTGCCTGGGCAGCCCCGTCAGCATATCTTGGTAAGGGCACCTTAGGTGATTAGCAATAAACTAATCCCTTCCCAAAGAGAGAAGGCAAAGGTTGGGAAGGTGGACCTTCTAAAACTGCCAGAACTAACATTTCACTTCAATTAACAGGGACCATATCATTTGATTTTGGGGCCCCAAGGATAAAAAATCCCTGAGTGCCTGGATCTAGAGGTGTAAGCCATTTTGAGTTTCAGAACAGTTTCAGATGGTTCGCTGTTACACACAAGTCCTGGTAGGTGACTTGTTTGTAGTAGACAGTTCCACAGAACAAAATATTCTTACCGTGTCGAAACCCGGGAAAAGAACATGTGAAATTGCTCCAGAAAAGGTTTAATATTTATGAAGCAATTCTGGTTTCTGATTGGTTTGTAGCAGAACGTGAATTAATTTGATTCGTCAGTTCTTAGCAGCATCGTTTATAAATAGAATCGTCCGACTGTGTGGGATCATACCCCATTATATCTCCAAAATATTGCAACATCCTCCCTATTTTTTATAATGGGGAAGTCCCTTGTGTTTGTTCTGCTCAAAAATAAATATATATTTTTATATTTACTTAGACATAACAAAAATTAGAAATCATTATATATATATATATATATATATATATATATATATATATATATATATATATATAAATCTATATACTGAGCATTATCCCTAGGGTTTTCCGCTGATATTCATGCAAAAAAGTAATAGCCTTCTCATAAGTGGAACTTCGCTGGTCTGTATTTTTAATATATAGAAATCTATATACATACAGGGCAGTGAAAGAAAAAAAATTATTCAGCCGAATTCACCAACAAGTTTTGAGAAAAAAACGTAGCTTTATCCGTGTCGCCGGTTTCGTAAATACATCAGCGATATTTTGTTCTGATATGTAATTCAAAATAATGGATTCCTTTTTTTTTTTTTTTTTTTTTTTAATCTCATTTTCTACGAAATGGCATTTTATATCCATATGCCTAGATCTTTCGTTTTCTACGAAATGGCATTTTATATCCATATGCCTAGATCTTTGGTTGATCATCCGTGCTCTGTGCTAAGACTATACTGGCTTGATTATCGCAATTAATTACCACGGGGCTTGTAATCAATTCTGGCTCTAAAATAGTCTTCAGGATATTTTTAAGGTAGAGTGCTTCCTGGGTCGTGTGTGTGATCGCGATAAATTCTGCTTCACACGTAGAGAGATACAATTTATTGCTTTTTAGATTTCCATGAAATAATAGGCCCATTTTCTGAGAGTCTGAAACAATATCCAGATACACTCCTGTGATCTTCTTCGTTTGCCCAGTCTGAATCCGAAAAACCTTCAAATTTTAGGGGATTTTTTAATTTTCTAAATACTAACTTCTGCTCCTTAGTTCCTTTTAAATAACGTAGGACTTGTTTAGCTCTGTTTAAATCCTTCATTGTCGGTTGTGATAATTTTTGTGACAGTTTCGTTACTGTATAGCATATGTCGGGCCTGGTTGCAGTCATCAAATATATAAGACTACTTATAATTTCGCGATATTGTGTGTCATTTATTATTTCAGATTCTGTGTGGATACTTTTTATTAATATCATTTTCGACCGGTGTAGAGCGTCTCTTGCACTCTCCCATTCCAAATTTTAATAGTATTTTGTCGATGTATCTCGATTGAGTCATCGTAACAAGTCCTTTGCTTTGAGTAAATTCTATCCCCAGAAACCAGGATATTTTGCCAAGATCGGTCATTTTGAATCTTTTACTTAATTTGTTCTTAACATCAGTTAACATGTCACAATATGATGCGATTAAAATATCATCGACCCACAAAACCAAAATCAGTAGTTTATCGTCTTTGTGTTGGGTATATAAACAGAGGTCTACAGCGCATTGTCTAAATTGTTGTTTAATAATATAATCATGGAACACTGTGTTCCAACACTGAGCACTCTGCTTTAGACCATATAATGACTTGTTAAGTCGCCACACGCTATTTTTATTTTTCATTATAAATCCCTCTGGAGGGGTAATATAAATTTCACAGTCTATTGGGGCATTCAAATAAGCATTTTTTACGTCCATTTGATGGATGTTTAGGTCATATTGTGATGCGACTTGCAGTAAAACTCTGATTGTCGTTAGGTTTGTGGTCGGCGAAAACGTAGAAAAGTATTCTTTACCGTAAATCTGAGAGCACCCCTTAGCAACAAATCTTGCTTTGTACTGTTCTACGCCTGATGCTGTACTCTTTTTTGTAAAGACCCATCTGGTAGAAATAACATGTTTATCTCTTGGGAGAGGCACTATCGTATAGGTATCATTTTTGGTTAAGGCATCTATTTCTTTTTTCATGGCAATTTTCCATTCTTCACAATGTTCTGAATTAATTGCTTCGTTGAAGCTTTTTTGGCGCATTTTTCATTGAATAGCAATAGTCAATTTGATAATCTTTTATATTGTCAACCACAAAAAAATCGGGTCGTCTTCTATTTCTTTTGGGATATCTCGACTTTATCATCATCATCATGGACACTCGTCTCCGTCATTTTTATTGTTTTCGTTTGTTCTAATTATTTGAGGTAATATAATTCCATCCTCTTCATATGACGGGTTTTTGTCTTTACAATTAAACGTGTCTGTGAATTTTACACACCGGATTCTTTTTATTTTATTTTTTTCGGGAAAAAATATTAAATTGGCTGAACTGTTTTTATCGTATCCAAGAAATATACCTCTGTCAGCTTTAATATTCAATTTACTCTTTTTCTCTATATATGTGAAGCAAGTTGAACTAAATGTATGCATTCTGCTTAAATTTGTTTTTTTTTTTTACCGCGGAAAGATTCATATAGAGTTTTAGATAATGTTTTGTTAAAACACCTGTTGCGTATATAGGCTGCCGCCATAAGTGCATATGTCCAGAGGTTTTTAGGGAGTTTTGATTCAATGAGTAGGCATCTTGCCATTTCAAAAAGTGTCCGCCACGCACGTTCAGCAGTCCCGTTTTGGTGTGGCGATCTAGGAGCTGATGTTTCATGCCTGATATGATGGTTAATTAGTAAAAATTCAAAGTCTTTATTGGTAAATTCCGTACCGTTGATTTCACCGTTGGAGGGGGGGGCATGTCGGCTAGATATTTCTTACTTGCTAGCAGGGTATCAGATTTATTCTTTAAAAAATAAACCATTATTAAACCTGAAGGGTCATCTACGAAATTCAACACATATCTATAATGTTCTTTGGCCATCGGTTCTACGGGACCGTTAAAGTCACAATGCACCATTGATAGGATTTCTTTTTTTTTTTTTTTCTGGTATCTTGTATTCATAGTTTGTCATCTTCCCCTGTGTACAGACGTCGCAGTTGAAGGTTTTTTTTAATGTTTGTATTCGCATTCCATCAACTACAGTCGGCAACTTTTTGATATCAGGAATATTGCAGTGTCCAAGAATTTTATGCCATGTCTGTAGATCATGGCAGGCGGTTTTTGATCGGACTACACTATTCAAATAATAGCGTCTTCCACCCCCACCCCCCAAATGTCGAATACAGTTCCATTCGGGCACACCAGCCCCGATTTATTGGGGCCAAAGTTTATATCTGCACATTGGCCCATGGCAGCCTGTACAGAAAATATATTTTGTTTAAATTTTGGGATTAGAAGAGCGTTTTCTAGAATACAGAAACACTATTCACCTTTATTGTTCTTTAGCGAGATTTTCACATTGTCTCTTTTCAAAACGATATCATTGACTCGACTCCCGTCAGCTAGTTCTACAAAATGATTTTGTGGCTTAAAGTTGGGATCAAAATTGATAAAATCAGATTCCTTTGTAATCACATGTGCCGTGGCCCCACAATCGACAAGAAAATTATTATTGTTTGTTGAAGCATCAAATGTACACGAAAATAAAAAAATGTATGTTCGCTAACAGAGCTCTCTACATTTTTAATGTAGTCGCCATTTTGAGTCCTGTATCTACATTGGAAACTCTTGTGATTAGGCCAGTTCAGTGTATAAAGAAATAATTTTGGGTTTTCCTTTCGATAAATAATGCTCTCTCAATATGTTTAATGCTTTGTAGCCGTCGTCCAGGGCTTCTCTCATTACCAGTGATAGACTTCGGTCATCTAAACACTGTATTAATTCCGCAAAGACAGTTGCGTTCTTTTCAATGAAATCGGGGTCATTTCTGTTTTCAGGTTGTGTTTCTAGCACTTTGTGTAGCTTTTGGATTCGTAGATGTCCCAGAAATTTAACTTGTCACAATTCGAACTTTGATTTGGATCCATCGAAATAAAGACGCACGCTGGGCGCATAACCTCTAGAAGTGTAAGCCATTTTGAGTTTCAGAACAGTTTCAGATGGTTCGCTTTTACACACAAGTCCTGGGAGGTGACTTGTTTGTAGTAGACAGTTCCACAGAACAAAATATTCTTACCGTGTCGAAACCCGGGAAAAGAACATGTGAAATTGCTCCAGAAAAGGTTTAATATTTATGAAGCAATTCTGGTTTCTGATTGGTTGGTAGCAGAACGTGAATTAATTTGATTCGTCAGTTCTTAGCAGCATCGTTTATAAATAGAATCGTCTGACTGTGTGGGATCATACCCTATTATATCTCCAAAATATTGTAACAGACTGCTACATCAATACTATCAAACATGGTTCAGCAGAACACAGTTCTGGGTCGAAAGAGAACAGTAAATGCCTATACCTGTAAACATTAGAGACTATGTCTCATTAAAGCACTTTTCATTAGCAACAAGAGGAAGCGGCCAGAATTTTGCAATAACATGTTTTTGTGCTTGTCCAAAAGCTTTCTTGTCGAGATACATAAAAGATAACTTTTACGTTTCACCTCTATCCACTAAGCATGATAATCTTAAATGTCAAATAGAACAACAACAACAGCAGATACCTATAGAGATGAACAGAAGATGTCATATACTTACGTCCACGGGTCCATTTACTTTCTGCAACAGGGTTATCAAAAAGGTCATTTTGTTGGCGGATGGTATCGTGTCATAGGTGGCCTGCAAAAAGAAAAAAAAAAAAAGAGCATTAACATATTTGTGAGCAATAAAACAATTGTAGTTTTGAGCCAAAAAAGAATTTAAAAAAAAAAAAAAAAAAAAAAAAAATCATAAAACAGCATCCACATCAAAGAAAATGGTTCAACTAGATATTTATTTAGCAATGGATTTTAAGGACACTGAAAGAATCAAAAGTAGTTTGACAGTTTTATAATGGCTGCAATGGAATCATAACACTGCAGGCTAATGTTGAACCGTTGTTTCAAGAATCAAAACAAGTTCTTTTGTACCAATTGTTTAGGTTCAATCTGAGCATTTCTCTCAATCTCACCTTTGAATTAATTCCTTTATTTAAAATATATCACCATTTTTTTACGATAAAATTAAACTTTAGAATTTGTGTTCTATTAAAACCCAATAAGACCCTTAAAAATAGAAATATGTAAAAGATATAGTGACCTATGACCAGTTATGAAAAATGGTCACATTAGGCCAATCAGCTTGATTTCCACAAAACCATAAATATTGATGAACGATCAAAGTAACGTATAGTGTTATTTGAAATAAAATATTAAGTTCATGTGTATGGACATCATATATCAGCAACAGGAGAGGAAGAACATATACAAAAAAGACTTTTTGCTTAAAATAAAGTTAATGCAATTTGTAATGTTAAAAAAAAAAATAGACACTTCTTTGAAACATACTATTTTTCATATTTATTGAAACTTTCAAAATTTAATCCTAGTGAGAAAAAAAATCTTAAAAAAATGTGTGAATCAGATCAGTTTTGCATATAAATTTAACGTCAAAGAATCCATTTCTGGACCACTTTTGCCTTTTAGAACAGTTAACCCACTAAATTCTTTTGATTTTTTTTTTCAAGTTGAAAATAAAAAATGCTAACCCTATCCGAGAGGGAGAGACTAGTGGTAGATGCACAAGCCCAGATGTGACAGCAATACAAATATATCTATACTCCTATAAATTTTTTTTTTTTTTTTTTATGTATTGATATTCACATTAAAAACTCTTTTCTATTTATTTAAAAAGAAAAAATAACTTTGTTATATATGGGTTGTGGAATAGCATTCATCTACAAAAGATCTAGCGAATTTGCATATTTTTTTTTTTTTTTTTTTTTTTATTACATTTTCACCCCAAACAAGGCAAATTGCCACTTTGGTGTAGGGGGCTACTAACAGGGGCAACAACTACTGGGGTACTATGTAGGGATTTGGGCAGCAAGGTGTCGGTTCACGTTACACTTGAACTTCTGCACGTCAGTACTGTTGGGGAAGCAGGGACCTGGAATGGAATTCCAGAGTCTTGCGGTTCTGGGGAAGAAACTATTGGAGTAAAAAGATCTTTTACATCTAGGGACCTCTACAGTGTGGGGGTGGGATCTAGTAGCCTGTCGGGTTTGTCGAGGGTGCTCGCGTCGTGGGGGCACAAGTGATTGCAGTTCATCAGAGCATTCACCACTAAAATACTTGTAGAACAGGCAGAGGGATGCAACATTTCGTCGATGGGACAGAGGCTGAAGCTTAGATGCCAGTTCAGGGCCTATCAGATTTGCGACTCTCTTTTGAACCTTGTCAAGGAGCGAGAGACTAGTAGCAGATGCACCAGCCCAGATGTGGCAGCAATACTCCATACATGGGCGAATGGTGGCCTTATAGAGGTACAGGATACTTTCGGGTGTTAGTAGTTTTCTTTTAAACATTAATTTTAATTAACTCCCAATTAGTTTTTTTTACGGGATGATCATCTTTAGTTAACTATTATCTGTAATTATATTCATGCAGATATTCTACATGTTTGTTTAAAAAATTTTGCCTACCAAACTCTTGTCAGTTTTTGGCCTACAAACTCAAAACTTAATATATGGAGTATTCAAACCCATGCAAAACTTATACTCCATATATTAAGTTTTGAGTTTGTAGACCAAAAACTGACAGGAGTTTGGTAGGCAAAATTTTTTAAACAAACATGTAGAATATATGAATGAATATAATTACACATAATAGTTAACTAAAGATGATCATTTGAGTTTTAGCCGGGGGAAAATCACTGCAAAAATGTAACAATTAAAAAAATGGAATTTTGCCAGGTGAAGGTTGAACGACAGTATTACAAATATGCATGCGTAATGTAAGAGTGCAATGTAGAATAACGCATTTTGGACAAAGTTATTGCAGGGTTCATGTTTTAATTTTTAGCCTTGCAGCAAACATGTCTTCATAGCTCAGACATTAACGTCACAGGAAAAAGTAAATCCTAAGTTAAACGTTTTGGTTTCAATTCTCGGTGGTGCCACAGGAGTCAATTTTCCCTTTTTTTTTTTAAACTTAAAATCATTACTATGTATTGGATCCAATATAATAAATACAAAATCTGCATTAATCAAAATATCATAGTTAAGTGTATTTTACAATCAAGCAATGGCAAGCGGCCTGCTAGTATATATATCTCTACAATAATGTAAATGCAACTTTGCGTGTGTGTGTGTGTGTGTGTGTGTGTGAGAGTTTGTTCCTTATAGACTCTAAAAAGCCTGAACAGATTTTATTTAAAATTTACAAAACTTTAGTGTATAAGTCAGGGAGTGATCTTTGTTAAGTTTTATATCAGAATATACCCGATAATTACTGATAATCAAAACAATTATTTTAATTTATCTATCATCGGTAAAGCAATTTTTTTCCATGTCATCGCTTAGCAGCAATAATAGAACGGGCCGTGAAAACTCTACTGTAGGTAAGTTGCAAGAACTGGTTATAACTCTGCATGTAAATTTCTTCATTTTTTTTTTTCATTCACTCCAAAGAATTTTATAAGACTTGAAAATTTGTGTGTGTGTGTGTGTGTGTGTGTGTTTTTGCATGACGTGGTATGTAGGTTCAAACCCCGCACATAAATTTTTTTCTTTTTCTTTTTTTACTTGAAAGAAGTTTATATGAAATAATTTTATAAAAAGAAACAGTAGGTGCTCTAGAGTGTAATGCAAAATAACATATTTTGGACTAAGCTACTGCATGGAGGCATGTGAAGCTTCCTCAAAGGCGATTTCAGATTTTGATGACAATAAAAATATAAGAATGTGAAATATTCATTGATCATCATTCAATCTCAGGCAACATCAAGTCTCCCTGCTAGTATGTGTGTGTGTGTACACCTATAATATAAATCTTATCTGTCTGTTAGTGTGTGTGTGTGAATATATGTATGTATGTATGTATGTATGTATGTATTAGCAATACAACACCATTCTTTTCTTTAGATCGAATAAACTCAAATCATGCATTATTGAAAAGAGCATCGGGTTAGCGTTTAGTTTTTTTAAATCGGCGCATTAGGACTGGAGTTATGACCATTCAAAGTATCAAAAAATGTGTGATTCACTGGACATTTTGTCATAAGTCAGTCTTATTCAAATGCATATAAGCTTGTGACTGAAAATTGCACAAACCCATCTTTAAAAAGCTGTACCTTCAGATCTTTTAAGATATAAAATTTTGAACATATAATACCATGAAGGTTCAGTTGACGGGATTTACGACCAGCTCACTTGGTAACTTACGGACTAATCAGCATATTCCAGTTTCATTTTAACAGCTTTCAGTAGAAACATAAAAACAACTAAGAAAAATAGTAAGACTTTATCATCATAGGAAGTATTATTCTGATGGACATTATCATTTGCAATTATAACATCAGAAAAAAACCAAGATGGCCACCAGGACACGCTTCAAAAGAAATTACTAACAAAATATGTCTTGTAGCATTTCAAATTAAAGGAAATTTTTTACAGATTACAATTATGTTTTCAAGTACATTAAACTAATTAGCATAATTAAGTTTTATTTTAACAGCTCCAAGTTACCCTGACAATTATCAGGTGAGTTCCTACCACTATTTTGTATAATTTTTTATTTTTAAGTCATTGTTGAGACTTCAAAAGACATTGTGGTCATTTCTTTCTTGTTCTCACTCATGTAATGCTTGACACTAGTTTTTTTGAACAGAAACATTTACCACACCAAAAATTTCTCAAGGTAGGTAGAAGAGTATCTTGCCTTTGGTAACATTTATTTGTTATATATTTGTTTTTTTTTACTACTTTTTCATACCTCTGTGGATTGTAAAACAAGCCCGATAAAAGTTATTCTTTTACTTAACTAGATACGTGGTTTGTGTGTTTTAATTCATTTAAAAGCGTGGTCATTATTGAGCATTCTTTTCCAAATTTTTTTTTTTTTTTTTTTTAAATATTCTTTTTCTTTCCATAATTAAAACTTATCTATAAATATAAAAGCGAAAATGTATGTACGTACGTACGTACGTACGCGTGTTCGCTTTTTCTGTGTGTCTACAAAAGGCTTCTTTCAGAGAAGCGGTCGGTCGGTTCACAACTTTTTAAAACTTTTTATATCACATACAAATCGTAATATCTCACAGTTAACGAAGCTCGCCTGTCTATTTAATTTGCTCGATTTCGGGAAGATAAATATTCAATATTTGTCGCTCGCCGCATGTGGGTTAGTCTTTTTCCTATAACATCTTCGGAGGGGGGGGGGGAATGTTCAGCAGTAAATGAATACTATCCCGCAGTCAAAACTTGACCTCATTTAAAACGGGCACCTGCTAAATCCAACTAATTAAATAAATCCAAATGTTTTTCCGTTAGCATCTCGCGGTGGGGCAATGGTTAACATCGCACGTTTTTTTTAATTTACAACTTTGCCTCAACGGTTTGGGTTCGATCCTCATACTTACTTTTTTTTTTTAACCCCTCCAAACACCCGGGAAACGCCGGGTACCCCTCGCTAGTGTTTTCTAAATAACAAAAATAAAATGAATACTTTATGTTCGAAAGTTAGTTGAGAAACGTTTTGTTTAGAGTCTTTTTATGCGTGTCTCAGCACATAAAAATTTTCATGTTTCTATGCGGATGTCACTTCTATCGATTCATGCATAGAAAGTTTTTATCCAATCCTTTTCAAATTCTAGGATAAAATACATATTTCCGCTATTAATTAGCGTTTGAACATAGTTTCTATCTTTACTTATCTTTGTATTACAAAGCATCAACTTTAAGATATTCTAACTTTTGACTGGAAAGACGTACGTGTTGTGTTCAAATTCTGTAGCAAAGACAATTCTTTTCCATGATTAGCAAAAACAACTAAAATGCCGTTGACAGCTACAACTTCCGCTTAGAGTATTTATGTGAACACCGACCGACCGCTTATTTGCAAAAAGTGATCTACTACCAGCGCGCATGCTTAGTTGTTAATAGTTGGATTTAAATAACAATTTCTTTGAATATACAAATTACAGCAAAAATATGAAAATGCCATTTTAAAGTAAATTTTATTGTGAATCCAGTTATATAAATTTTATTTTGATGGAGGCAGGAGCAATGTACTTATTACTGATTTAAAGACCGAGTGTCAAATTAAGTAGCAGCGTGTACCTTGTCCAACACTGAACATTTTGGTGTCTGGTATTGCTGTTTGTATTTATCGCTAAAACTTTTGACATGTGACTAACACTCACAAGATTGGTATCATTTGAAAGCTCAGCCTCTCGGTTGCCAAATATCCAGAAAATTGGACAAAAACATTCATTCTTTCACCGTCAACTGGGCCATTTTTTACGAGGGGAGAGGGTTACTTTTTTGACGACATTTTCGCAAAGTCATCATACGCCTTGCAATGACGTCCTATTTCGAAACCTACTGACGTCGTTTGTCACGGTAGGCGCAGAGGCTTAACGATTGGCTTTTTTCCCCCACCTTCTTTCCCTCTGTATTACAGGTTAGCTACTGCAGCTAATTTTTATTTAAATTTTTTTTTGGCGTTCGCGTGGGTACTCGCTATTTTCATGGGGGGGGGGGGGGGATTATTAAAAAAAAAAAAAAAAATTTTTTTTTAGGGCTCTGTTGCGCTCACTACCCTTATCATAAAACCTCTACACCCAGGCAACACCCACTAGTGTGTGCATACGTGTGTGTGTGTGTATATGTATATATATATATATATATATATATATATATATATATATATTAATTGTCTGTATTTTTGAGATGAGTTGTTTTCATTGATTGAGATTGTCGGACTGACTTCCTCATCTTGGTTGTTATTGTCACAACGTTTCGGCCGTTTTGCCCTCCGGCCTTCGTCAGGTGAACGGTTTGTTAGGAGTCTCGAACCCAACCCTTTATTATTATTATTACGGGGGTACCGTGTTCGGACTCCAGCTAGGCTTTGGGACATAGTTGCTGATTCTGTTTTTCAATGTTACTTTTTCACTACCTTCGTTCAGTCCGAGCATGTGAGCTGTTTCTTTAAGTTTTCTCACTTTCCAGTGGGTCTCTGTTTATTATTTTTACTTCATCCCATAGGGGGCGATGGTCCCCCCTCTCCACCCAGACATGGTTGGCTATACCCTATTTTTCTGTCTCCCCTTTAGTTACCGCTTTTCGGTGTTCTTCCACCCTTACTTTAAGGGGGCGGCATGTTTCACCCTTGTAAACCTTTCTGCAACTGCATGGGATGGAGTATATGCAGTTTTTGGTCATGTTCTCATCCATGCGGGGCTTCACTCGTACCAGGTGTCGTCTGAGTGTTGACTCGCTTTTGAATACCGTCTTGATGTTGTAGGGGGCATATATTCTCTGAATCTTTTCGGAGATGCCTCGTATGTATGGTAGGCAGACCGTTGGAGGCTTTTGGGTTTCATTCTCCTCTCTTATACTATTAACACGTCTGGTGGATAGTATGCTATCGGGGTAGTTGTTACGACGGAGGGTATTCTTCAACCTGACCATTTCTTGGTGGTATGTAATGGTGTCGCTACTTATTGTCTCTGCTCGATGTTGTAAGCAGCGTGCGATTCCATGTTTGATACTGTATGGGTGATGGGAGTTGAAGTTTAGGTATTGTCCGGTGAAGGTAGGCTTGCGATATACGGATGTCTTAAACCCATGCTCTGTGCGTGATATGAGTATATCAAGGAAGGCCAGTTGGTTATCTTTTTCTTTCTCCATTGTGAACTGTATCGATGGTCTTATTGAGTTCACATGGTCTATATATATATATATATAAAAACATACATACTGTATGAATAAAAGGCAAATCTACGTCTTAATTTGCTTCAGTTTTTGTCTATCCATTACACCTCTGCATTGTATTGCCTACTATAAATATATAAAGGAAATTTATGTGTGTATACACACACACACTAATTGCCATTGGGGAGTCCCATCAATACAAGGAAAGTAATTTAGAGGGTGGGGGAGGGGATAATTTTATTTATGGTGGCTGCCACTACCCCCCCCCCCAAAAAAAAATCATTAAATTATAAATGAGAACAAAACAGACAGATTTCAATCGTTATCATGAAGCTACCCTAGGTGATTTTGTGATAGAAGGCCGTAAACTCTTGTATCCACAATGCAATTTCAGAACAACGTATTTTGATTTTATTTTCAGTATTTAAAAAATATTTTAATATTTTTTATTAATACTTAAAATTTAATATTTATTTTGACTATATTTTTAATATTTTGATATTTTTACTGGACATAATGCAATTTTCCCTATTATTAAGGATTTTTCAAGGTAATGGAAATAAGACCTTTTCAAGGCAAATGTCAAAATTCCAGGACTTATCAAGTCTGTATGAACCCTGTAACAAGTGGAATCTATTAATGAATGTAAATGTTTAAGAGTTAAACTGTAAAGGAGAATAGCAAACAGAAGGACAAAAAATAAAAAAAAAAATAAATGAATAAAAAAAAAATAGAGCAAATGAATGGTAAACACTAAGAGTCGAAGGATACTAAAATTAAATTAATACCAAATTAGACATTTTTTAGTTCATACATATCTATAAGAGAATTGGTAAACACAATGATGGTAAAAAAAGTATTTTTCAGTATGGTCTTAAAAGTTAAATATTACAGGAATCTTTTTATTATCTTAAACAGCTCATCACCAGAAGCTTTTTTTTAAGTCACCCTACTCATCACCAGAAAATTGATTTCTCTATAAAATCTTTTACAAAATGGGAATATATTTTATGCTTTGCAATTATTTCTTTCATATTTTACATTTTATTTTTTAGTTGTGAAATCCATTCTTACAAATGCAATCTTCAGTGATGCACTGCCCTTATTGATGATTTCGGGTTTCGCATTGTATTAGTTCAGACTGCAACCACAACCTGGTCCTAGGTGTACTAGATAGTCTCCTTGAAAGCTATCAGCTTTAAATAAAAAAAAAATAAATCATGCGATAATCTTTGGTCTTTCTTTTTAACAATACATCAGCAGGCATCACGCCATGAGACTAAATGTTAAGTCATGAAGAATAGTACAAAAAAAGTTTTTTTTTAAATTTCCTTTTGAGTGTGACCCTTATCTCATTTCCTACTATAGATTCTTGTTCAAGGTTCTGACCAGATTGTATTTAGCCAACAAATTTGTAAGTTTACTAAAAATACAAATAAGCGAGATAAAATTGAACTTTTGCGTCGAATATTTTTCTTGAAAATATTCAAATAAACTTTAAAATTAAAAGCAAAGTATCCTCCACTTATTTCCAAAATGGAAAAGGAGTTGAAGTTTATTATGATGCATACATATTTTTGAACAGCTTGGTGAGGTTTGGTGCATCGTCAGATTTCTGTATTTTGTAAAAGCCAATTAGAAAGTTTAACTACAAAGTAGTTGACCGCAGCAGGTGCACTTTGAGTAGGTGTTAAATACTTAATGCACGATTCTGACTCATTTGTATATAAAAGTTTAGGCTTTCCTTGAGAGTCGCACTTTGTTTACAAAGCCATTCGGTGGAATTAACGTCAAACAAATTTTAAGGTACAGATAACCAACACCATATGTAATGTAGCTTTTTTTTTTTTTTTTAAAAGCAAATATAAAAATAAGTTTTATTCAGTCTTTACTTAACTTTTATAACAAACTTATTTAACCTTTACAATAAATGTTTGTTTTATAAATATGTTTAATCGAAGCATCAGGTGTTGGGTATTTTTTTTCAAACATAAAAAATAGAAATGTTATAAAAATATTTATAAACTACTTTTTAATCCAAAAAAGTTCATCTATAAATATAAAAGCGAAAATGTATGTATGTATGTATGTATGTATGTATGTGTGTGTGTGTATGTATGTATGTATGTGTGTTCGCTTTTTCTGTGTCTACAAAAGGCTTCTTTCAGAGAAGCGGTCGGTCGGTTCACAACTTTTTAAAACTTTATATCAGATATGAATCGTAATATCTCATAGTTAACAACGAAGCTCGCCTGTCTATTTAATTTGCTCGATTTCGGGAAGATAAATATTCAATATTTGTCGCTCGCCGCATATGGGTTAGTCTTTTTCCTATAACATCATGGGGGGAGGGGGAAAGCGTTCAGCAGTAAATGAAATCCCACAGTCAAACTTGACCTCATTAACTCATTGAAACGAGCACCTGCAAAATCCAACTAATTAAATAAATTCAAACGTGTTTCCGTAAGCATTCCACGGTGGGGCAATGGTTAACGTCGCACGTTTTTTTATTTTCACACTTTAATTTACAACTTTGCCTTAAGGGTTCGGGTTTGATCCTCATATTTACTTTTTTTTTTTTAACCTCCCCACACACCTCCAAACACCCGGGCAACGCCGGGTACCCTTCGCTAGTCTATATATATAAAATATATATATAAAAAAACAAACAGTTCATAAATATTTTTTTAAACAAACTCATGGCAAAAAAAAAAAAGTTATAAACATTTTTTATAAGTTATATTTTTTATGTTTGATGTAGAAAAAAAAAAAAACAGTTCATAAACATTTATAATATAAAGAGCAAAAATCTGTATGTATGTATGTCTGCCTAAAACTTTTGACAGATGTAACGGATTTTCACAAGATCGGTATCATTTTGAAGCTCGACCTTTTCGACAACCAATATTGAAAAATTTGCCAAAAACATTTTCTTCACCCTCAACTGAGCCGTTTTGTATAGGGAGGGTCGTTTTTTTTTTTTTTTTTTTTTTTTTCAGACATTTTTTTGCAAGTCATTCAATCCTCAATTCCACGACATTGCATAAAAGGCGTTATTTCGACTGCCCATGACGTCACAACCACGGTGGGCACATCAGTAAGACAGTTTTTTTTTCCCCCATCTCTTTTTCCTCTGGCGTGATAAGGGTTCGAGCCTGCTTAACACTTCTATTCTTTTTTTTTTTTTTTGCTCAGCCAACACCCTTACACCTCCACTGCCTACTACAACTTTTTTCTTTTTTTGCTCAACACACACCTCCAAACACCCGGGCAATGCCGGGCACCCAGGCTAGTTTTTATTATAAAGGTTATAATTTTGCTATAAAGTTCAAGTAACTGAATAAAACCTATTTTTATATTTGCTAAAAAAAAAAAAAAAAAAAAATCTACACCATATATAGTGCTGATTATCCATAGCAAACAAATCTATGCGACTCTTAACAAAAGAGTAAGTTTAAGGAGTTGTCATTTTAGTTACTTCTTTCACAAGTATGTCAGTCCTTTGATTTCTTGTGATGCCGATATGACTGGAAAGCCAGGCCAAGACTATCATTTTACCAGTCCAGACATCTTTCGAATAATAAATTCTGTTTTGCCATTTAGCCTTCATTCAGACAAACTTTGAATTCGAAATGAAATCGGTTTTATTGTAATTCGGTTTTATTGTAACCCACTTTCATAAAGAAATATTATTCTCATAGATTACTAGCAGGGAGACCTGGCATTGTCCAGGATTGCATGAAGATCAATAAATGTTTCACCCCCCCCCATACTTTTATTGCCACGGAAATCGGTGAAATCACCTACTTTTCAATCAAATTGAATGTTTGCCTGCTCTGTTTGGGGACTTACTGCAGTGCACCAGGAGGAAGCTCTACATATCTTCCTGCAGTGACTTAATCCACAATACATTGTAGCTGACATTGCACTGTAGAGAACTACTGTTGATTTTAATAAAATTATTTTTATATAATGGCTTGAATTTAAGTTTAAAATGCAAAAATCAAATATCATGGTCCCATCGTGCTCTAAACAGAAATATTAATTTCGAATGTGCCTCTGTCATGTCAAAGAACCTACTGTCTATTTTATATGCTGGGGCTTTCTGTTTGTGCGGTGATAAAACTTCTCAAATGCACTTGTGATGTTGGACGTCAACTATAGTCAAAATCACGCCGTTTTTTTTTTTCTTTTTAATACTTATCAGAGGCATTTGGATACAAAACCTATATAAGAATATTCCCAGACACACAATATACATTTGTGTGAAACCTAAAAGAAAAAAAAAAAGTCCCAGTTTTTTTGGAGTCCATAGAGAACAAACTAATACAAAGTGAGGTTTATATACAAGCAGATATATATATAAAGGAAGTTGATCAATCAATTTTTCAATTTCTATTTTGGTGGGACGTCGATCGAACATATTGTGAATGTTTGATGAATCGAAGCTTAATGCTATTACTTGAAGGTCAACACGCAATTGTAATATATCATGCAATATTAGTTTTTTGTTTAGTTATTATTCGCGTGCCACAGATGGTTCGATTGTTTCTGATTTAGTTACGTTGTCATAAGTGGTATAACTTTGACATATTTCATAATGATTCTCTCTCCTTAAGGACGGTTTCTTGCAAGCTGTTTAGATTTTCCCCACGGATTCATTTCACACCTTGTGCATTATCATTACCTTCGTTCTTCTACACTTGAATACAATTACATTGTGAACGTGTTTATGTTTTTATATATCTCTGGCTTGTTAGTTTCGATTCTTTTTGGCAATTTGTCTTTTTAAGAAATTTTACAAGAACGTTTTGTGCTGATCCTTATTTTCAGGTTCCATATTTTCCAATTCTTCAAATTTAATTCTTGAAGATTTAGATTTTTAATGGAATCTAAATCGCATGGTTCTACATTTCCTAGAGTCTCTTATTCTGTTTCTCTTTACATAGTTTGGGATTTGGATAGAGTTTTAAGATTTAGTGTGGTAATTTTGGCTTTGTTTCATTTAGTTGTGTCATATACGAGAGTAAGGATCAGTGATAGGTTGGGGGGGGGGGTAATGTAGGATGTTAGGGTTACATACAATATATATCAAATCTCACGACCAGCAGTAATTATCACTTCTTGCATTGATATTTACATATGCATGAAACATTTAATATCTAGCTATAAAAATTGTTACAATTTATTTAAAAAATAAAAATAGTTATAAAACCCCTTTAAGAAAATTAAAGTTGAACCCTAGTTAAGGAATTAAACGGTGGTTAACTTTAGCGAAAATGCAGCATTCGAATTTCCTGTTGTTGAATATCATGTTTACTGTGAAAGCGCATCGAAATTGGCATTCATTTCCTTCTCTTTATGCATTAGTTGTGGATGGCCTGGAGGAAAGATGCTAACCTGCTAAGGTAAGGGTGGCTTTGTTGACTGGGTTTGGATTTCCCGACCAGCAGTACCTATCACTTCCTATCAGATAATCCTCACTGAGAAAACGTCTAGTCCAAGTAATAGATTTAGTAGAGCGTAGCAGCAAATGACCATTTTGTTCCATCAGCTCCTCAGTTATCAGAATTTTGTCCTTAGGCATCACAAGTCATCACTCACAGTTAATAGATGACGTTACATAGTTGGCATATCCTATAGCCCCAGCCGATAAGGAAAACTTTTTCATAAGTCAGACTAGTATAACTGTAGACCTCAAAATATAGCCTTGTTCTATTATTAAAAGAAATCAACATTTCACAACTGAAAATTCATATGAAAATTGATCGAAAAGTTTGAGGATTCAGGATGGCATCAATTCAGCTCTGGCAGAATTGAAACACTTTCATATAGCGCAACTTGTGGTTCTTTTATATACTGGTGGCTCCTAAAAAAAATACTCGTCTGGGCACATTCGATTGAAAGTAATTGTAAAACAAGCACATGGATGCAACATTGTGGTGATGGGACAGGAGTTGGAGCTTGGTTGACAGTGCAAAATTGGAGACTATACATCGGTCCACATGTGGCAAGAATACCTCATGAATGGTGGCTTTGTAGAGATATAGGATATTGTCAGGTGTGAGTATTTTTCTAGCTTAGTAGAGGGTGCCCACTTTCTTTGCAGCAGCCTTGGCAATGTCTTATTTGTATTTGCTCCAATTCATGTTACCTGTGAATGTTAGGCTGAGGAGTTTGAATGATGAACTCTTGGTTAGCATTATTATCCTTGGCAATTAGTGACTAGAAAAGTTCTTTGTTGAAAGAAAAGAGTCTTAGTAGTAATACATTTTACTCTCCAGTTACGTTCTCATTCTACTACAGACTGGAAGTCATTTTAGAGGGTTAACTGCTCTAAAAAGGCAAGAATGGCCAAGTTTTATATAAAATCTATATGCAAAACTGATCCCCACAATTTTTTTTTAATGTCAATATTTTTAAGGCGTTCACAGGTAATCACCTAAAAAAATATAATTGATTTTTTTTTTTTTTCTCTCTCTCCAAATTGAGGGCTAAAAAGTCATTTCCGAAGTTAAGTATATTTGAAAAGCAGAATTTCTGCTGATAAGCAGATTTCTTAAGAAAAAAAAAAAAAAAAAAAAAAAAAAAAAAAAAAAAGTATCTCTCTAATCCGACTGCATCGGTGAAAATGCAATTTCACACCGAAGAAGATAAGATGGACAGAATATCTTCATAGAGATGCTTGGATGCATCCAAAAACTGCAAATGTCAAAGACTGGATGTTTGCAACAAAAATCAGGTGCTTGACATATGCATGATATTTAATGGTTTGAAAGCTTTAACATAACGCATGGTAGAAGCAGTACAGGATGTGCAACCCCCCCCCTCAACGAAAATGGAAAGAAATGACTATCACAAGAGTCAAAAAGAACAAAGATTATCTGCTTACCATCAAAAGATGGTTTCAAAAATCAAGCAAAGAAATTCCCATGTTTATCAATAAATCAAAATTAATGAAACCTCAAATATTCAGATCTTTTAAAATAAAGTCTTTAAAAAAAGAAAATTAGATTTTACATTTAAGTTATATCCAAAATTCAAATTTGGATATTCAAGACATTCCTACAGATATAATTGGTGTATACATCCCGTTGAAAGCTTTTAGATCAAATTCTTTAATGGAATATGACACAGTTGGTATTTACCATTTTTTCATCATCACCCCCTAGAATTAAAAAAAAAAAAAATCTAAGTGAATAAATATCAAATATTTTTCATCACACATGTATTACGATTGAAACGACCTGTGAATGATACAAGATAGTTTTTAAAGTGTATGTGTAGTGGTGGCCTGGCAAGGCCAGAGGAGAGACAACCAAAGCAGCAAAACTGATGCTGCCTACCAGGACACTATATATACAAATATAGACAAATTTGGGCATATTTTATTGGTTTGAAAATATAGCTTCTTTTATAATAATTTTCATAAAATTTTTAACCATTGAATAGTATTATAATCCTCAAGAAGTCTGCAAATTTTCCTGTAGCTTCGTCACATAGAACCAAAGATATAAGCATCTCAATATTCGATTTAGCTAGAGTAATATATATATATGTCAAAAAAGGTGGTATAAGTTCCAAATCTCAGCGACTATTCATCAGAATTTAACAAACAAAGGCTCGTTGGAAAGGTAATGACCTGAATTGTGTAATGAACTATGTGACTTTTGCCCTTAAGATCGCACATTAAAAGGATCATCCATCATCCAGAGCCCATTTTTGGCACATTTTTACAGCCATAAAATGTTTCAATCATAGTCATTTGTTTTCCTAGTTTTACATATGAATTATAAAATATCTGATAGTTCCGCCAAAACCTCTGGCCTTGATGGAGGGGAGACTACAACTTGCTACTATGGTTTCAAATGATTTGAAATAACAGCAAGGTTAGATTTGATTCCAAATATTTCTCATATGTCATATCTCCTTCTTTGGTTTTCATACCTACAAGTAAATTTCACAGCTTATAAGGATTATTTGATACTGGAGATATTCATAACCGTACCCTATTTCCAAAAGAGGGGAAACATAACATGAGAAATATTTGGAATCAAGTTTCCCCTTGCTGTTATTTCAGATCATTTGAAACCATAGCAGCAACAAGTTTTAGTTTCCCCTCCAAGGCCAGAGGTTTTGGGGAATCTTATGATATGCCTAATTTGCATCATAACTATTTTTTTAATGGTCTATAATAAACTAGCAGGGTGCTTGGCATTGTCCGGCAGTAAAATGCACTCAAATATATTTCAATTTATGCAGATTTTATAGTCATTATTATAGAACCAATTCTCTATTGATTATTACCTTGTACTTAATATATAGTAGTTATTTCAAAAGTAGAAAAAATAAAGACTTGGGTGCCATTAACTGGAATCAAAACCAAACCATTTAGTGCTTCAGCTTAGTCGTTACAGTTTAAGCTATCATCAGTCAGATAAGAAATAGTTAAAAATGAACAGACTAAGTTATAAACGTATATTTGCGCATGTGTACAATTCACTCAAGAGCCGGATTTGGCCCATGGGACAGAGGTTGGTGATCCCCCCTCTGTACTGATGATTTAGTACTTGCCTATGAAACAATGGATGATTTGTTTGTTAAAAACTTGGAAGAATGTTATGAAAAGTAATTGTGTGAAAGCGAACGTTACCAAAACCAAAGAGATAATCAGGGACTGTAGCGTTAGAAATTCCTCAGAAAAGAGGAAAATTCCTATACACTGTTTGTAGAAACAGAATCAGATGCAACTTAATTTTCTCTGGCACGTTTGTAATCATGGATGTACAAGAAGCGCATTGGAATCACTAGTTGAAAGAAGACAAGTTTGTGCGCAACAAGTGTAAAGACAATAGAAATTCAGAGGAACCCCGAGTACGTTTTTTTTCAGGTTACAATGTGGAATATGAAGTTTTTCCAACCCCTGGTCAAGGTATTTACCCCGCCTTATGGTGTTATTTATAATTTTATTTGATTAAATACATGTGTATTATATACTGTACTGTATTTTGTTATTAACTTTTATGCACTGTATAAAATTTTGCTTAAGCCTCGCCATACGGTGATTTCACCTTACGACCCCAACCCCAGAACAGATTAATGCCGTATCCCAGGGTTCTACTGTATGTTCAAATTTTTTCACCACATCAATTCTATTAGATACTAATCTGGGTGCCCAGCATTTGGAGATGTGTTAAGCAAAAATAAAAAAAGTGGTAGTAGACAGGCAGACGAGCTCGAACCCGTACCGCGAAGGAGGAAAAGAATGTGAAAAAAAGGTTACCTCTTTGCCGTTGCATCCATCGTCAAACCAGAATAAATAAAGCTAGTCAATCGAAAAGAGGGGATGACTTTTGAAAATATCGTCGAAAAAAGTGATCCTTCCTTGTAGGAAAGTGCCCAGTTGAGAGTGAACGAAGTAATGTTTTTAGACAATTTTTCGATATTTGGCATCCGAAGGGTCAAGCTTCAAAATGATACTGATCTTTTGAAGATTCATCACCTCTGTTGAAAGTTTTAGGCAGGCAGACATACATACATACATTTAAACAGACAGGTGAGATTTATATTAACAGATGAATCCAATCATTGCATAGCTTTGTCTGATTACGTACACTTTCTATCTGGTTAGTGATGACCTGTGTCAAGGGATCAACAGAATTTTAGGACTTTTTCACAATTGGCGAATCCATGCAATTCGTGCTGTAGCCACAACAGTAGTATCAGGCAGAATGTACTGTTGGAAAAGCCAAAGCAAGATCCGGAGATCAAGCAGTGATACATTTGGCCCTTTTGGCACCACTTGCACAAACATCTGCATTCACCATAAATGAGTTCGTAGTCCATCACTGGTCGCACCGTTGCCTTATCATCACAGCCATCAATGGAATTATTCCTTTGGGAGTTCCGAGTGTCTTCTAGGTCTTTCCAGATGGCGATCCGAACTACATCCCTGTACGTCCAACAGTGATGGCCCCCCCCCCCCAATGCTTTTATCACATCCCAGTGGTTTACCAAACACGACCAGAGCATCGATCCTAACAGTCACTTTTGTTTGTTGAAATAGTGATTTCTCTTCCGCAGCATCCAATTGTTAGAACGTCCACTTTTGCTATCTTCCAGGATTGACATCGTTTGTATCTAAATTTGTGTGTGAGCATCCTGTGTCAATGCTGAACACTGCATTCTATCAACTGGGAGCGCCACATTTACATCTTAGTCGGGAAGTAGGCTGGCACTTATGCCTCACCCCCTTGTTCGTTTCCCAAACAGTCCTTGGCAACCTTACCGCATCAGTAGCAATGACGTCGTCAGCAATTTTTCGCGATGTGACCCTTGTGGTTGCATTTGAAGCAGTTTACTCCTATGCCAGAGCTATCCCCAGTAGGAACAGCAGATTTACCATTTGATAGACTCAAAACTGCAACCACGTGAAGGCTTTGGCTCTTGGTTGACGTCAACACTCTTGCTCTTAGGTCTTCTATGGTTAGGGTCTTAATTTTTGGTGCCTGCTGAAGTTCAATGAAAATGGCATCAGGGAATCCTGTGACAAACACTAATTTGGCAAGTTGTTTTAGTCCGACTTCCTCAAAACCAGCAAGTCCAACCAACCGTTTTATATTGTTCACAAACATCCACCTGCTCGCCAACCCATTTCACCGTCGGGTTAACTTCCTGTAGACTGTAAATGCACTATCCATGAATGCCACCTTTAATCGAGTCTATCCGCTTGCTGTCCAGTTGGTCAATCTCACTCATTTTTAAGTAGAGGGCAAATGCATCCCCCTTCAGATAAAATGGCAACAGGCTTGCCATATCATTTATCTTTTAGTTTCATGACCAACCTTAACTTCTCCAGCCATGCTACTTACTAGGTCTCCCTCGCCAGTAAATGGTGTCGCCATGTCACTGCTTAGTTGTAGTTTCGCCATGATAACGTCCGAAATAGCTTTGAAGCCTTGAAATCAAAGTTTTAAACTGCCAAATACCGTTTTGTGCACAAAAAAATGGTCTTTTTCTCTCACTGACACGCGAGTTAACCATACAAACAAAAATCCGGCATTCTTTTTCCACCGACATGCAAAGTAATCGTATGTACAAAATGACTAAAAACAGAGTAAAAGCTCTTCTCCCCACTTAAAGAAATACTGGCTTCTTATTTACCCAAATTCGACATGTGCAAATTATAAGATGAGGTCGAATTTGAATATATGTCGCCTTTTTGTTTCCTAGCGGCCGGGTTTCGAATTTAAGGGTCACTCACGCTACCATTGATCACTGGTTTCCATGAATTGTCACAAAAATAATCAGAAAAAGGGCAAGTTTCAAGTGAAATTAAAAAAGGCTTCAAAAAAGTAAAATTCACAAGATTTGGCCTAAAAACGTTTTAAAAGTAGTTCTAAAATGGGTGATCGACTTACTAAAACATTGCATTAGAAACCAAGCACCCCCTACAAATAGTTAAATATTGACTTTTTCATTTTTTTTTTTTAGAATCTGGTAGGCTTGTCCATTCAATAATCCGTCGCAAAAAAAAAAAAAAAAAAAATTATAGGGGGTGGGGTGGGGGCTCATTCATGTCTGCCCATCTTATTATTCAAACGTAAGCAAGTTTTTGTTTTTTTAAAATATTAATTTTTAGTTTCATCCCATGATTATCTCCCATAGCCTTGAGCCCCTGGGGGGACATAGGCCATCTACAACTTTTGTAGATGCTTTTGTAGCGACCGAGTTCTTTTTACGGGGTGAGGGTGCTGGCACTATGCCCAACCTTCCCAGAAGGTACATACAGCACCTAGCCTTCCCAAATGATCACCCATCTGGTACCGGCCAGGCTCAACGTTGCTTAACTTCGGTAATCTGGCGAGAACCGGTGTGTCGACGTGATTGTGTCGTACCATGATTATCTTGATACAAACAAAACTAACTATTTTATGCAAATGCTAGTCCAAGAAATGGGGGGAAAAAAAAAAAAAAAAAAAAAAAAAAAAAAAAAAAAAAAAAAAAAATCGAGTTTTTAAAAAAAAAAAAATCGAGTTTAAAAAAAAAAAATTTTTTATTTACATATTACTCTCGAAAATATGCGTTAAAAATTTACCATAAATATATTTTTATATTATTCGGCTACATTCATGTTCATATTAAAATATTCAAATTTTGTAATAAGCTATATATATAAGCATTGCCCCAAAAATTAAAAAATTTAGTCATTAGGTATCTCCATAGCTTTGTGTAAAACATCAACGTTTTACACAATACCAACAATGTCACCATTTCATGTGTTTACCAATTTCTATGGATGGCCATTGGTACTATAATGTTTTTTTTTTTTTTATTGGATTTTCACATTTTTTACATAGTAAAACAGACTTTTTTACTACACAGATGAGTTAATAAAATAAATTTTAACGTGTTGACACTTATGTATATAAAAGATAATGTTGCTAAAAGCCTTCGTATTTTTTGGGAAAAAGCACAAAATATAAAGTTCACATTCTATCAATTCAAATAAATCAAAAATTTTTTTAGGCTGATTTTGGATTTTTATTATATCAAGAGTCATATATTCTATTATATGAATGTATTTTTTTAATATTGGAAACCTGTTATAAAAAATCTGTTTAAATTTCATATCGCAGAATATTGAAATTAAAATATCATTTAAAGCTTTTTAAAAGTAATTATTTTTTAGAATTGTTTTTTTGTTGTAATTCAACTTATACCGAGAAAAAACATTATCAAGAAAAAGTTTTTAATATTGATTTTATGTCCAATTTTATTTACAACTTTAAGTGAAATAAATAACAGGATTATATATATATATATATATATATATTCAGAGGAAGATCGAAAATTATGTGCTTTTGAAGGAAACATTGTTTTTTTTTCAAAAGACTTTGTATTCTTACATGTCAACACACAGGAAATAAAGAAAAAATATAAACATATATTTTATGTATTGATTTTTTATTCATACATATTTAATGTGTATATATATATATATATATATATATTTTTTTTCATGATTTTCTTGGGGGTACAAAACTTTACTAAGGAAACCATGAAGGGAAGACGTATTCCTTCGGAATTCATTTTATATTTAAAAAAAAAAATAAATAAATATAAACGAGTTAATTGACATGTTTCGACCACACTCATCAAAATTGGAATCGAGGGATTTATTTTTTAGTAATTAGTTTTCCTGAATAATAAAATCTAAAAAAGAGACGGAAGCAAGAGCAATCATATGCGGATGAATTTTTAAAGGCTGATCACGTTCAAACCCAACAAGCAGTCCTTTTGCTTACAAAGGCTTCCTAAGGCGAACGTGAACAGTCTCCAAGACTTTTAGATGATATACGGAAGTGAGCTCGACAATACGGAGAAAGAGTTGATTCTGAAGTTCGTTGCACAATCCCGGTAGTTAATAAAGTGTTCCGTTATAGCGGATCCATATGTGTTGTTTACAGTGTCAGTAGGTAGGACTGTTCCATTCCTGATTTTGCTCGGTACATGTTGTTGTATGCGACTTTCCAATTTTAAAAACGTTCGACCTACGTAATCGGCACCACAACCACATTTAAATGAATAAATAACATTACTAATATGATGAGGGGGTAGAACATCTTTTTTATTGGAAGCCATTAATGGTTTTGTATTATACACAACACAAACATTTGAAGCAAAATAGCATCCTTCAACAGTTGAACTAATTTGTTTGGTGAGTTTTTAACTTACTTTCCCCAACCACGGCAATCGAATATAAACCGGACATTTATCCACCGTATTGGGTTTTGTTCGTAAAAAAATATGCTCTTTTTCTTTTAATGGTGGTTTCAATTACATCTAAAGGATACCCATTATTGGACAAAGCATCTGTAATTGTATTTAATTCCTCATCCAATTTTTCTGGCGAGCAGATCATTAGGGCACAATATGTTAATGTCCAAATTAAATTATATTTGCGCTTGTTAGAGCAGAATGAATCCCAGCGGGTATACAGCCCAGTGAATGTTGGTTTGCGATAAATCGATGTAAGGTAACTAGATGGAGTTTTTGTCACCAAAACATCGAGAAACGCCAGGGCAAAATTATCTTCACTTTCATACGTATACTTTAACGCCGGATGCATACTGTTTAGTAACAAGAAAAATTTGTTTGCCTCCGAATTACTATCAAATAGGCAAAACGTATCGTCTACGTATCTAAAATAGACCAATGGTTTTATGGGACCGGAGATTAATTTTTCCTCATGGAATCCTACAAAAATGTTGGCCAATGTAGGTCCCAACACGGAGCCCATAGACACACCATCAATTTGCCTGTACATTACATCATTAAAGCTAAATTCAACGGATGTAACGTGCCTGTACATTACACCATTAAAGCTAAAGTCAACGTGTATATATGTAACTTTTTTTAAATTTGATCTTTTCAGCTTAAAAAAAATAAAAAAAAATAAATAAAAAGGTTGACATTTTATGGACCTATATTTATTTTTAGTTTTCGTAACATGAAATATGGGGGGGGGGATACCTTAAAAAAAAATTCCTAATAAATTCAATGAAACTTACTTTTATTATCTAAGTTTATTTAATAAGGAATAAATATAAAAAATTTCAAGAAAATATGACTTATTTGATTTTTGCTAAATTTTTAAAACGTGTATGTTTACGGTTTAAAAAACGTCACTACACAGGATCACTGTTTTAAAGCATCAATAATGTAAACACGATTTTAGTCTTAAATTTTCATTATTTTTTGTATAAAAAATATAAAAAAATAATAGTTTATTTGAAGCTTCTTTTAAATGGTAAAAAAGTTAAGATGATAATATTAAATGAAATTAGTTACATTGTGTTACATATAGGGGTGGGAGTTAAAACTGTGGTGCGCATTAGAGGTGCCTAATAGTCAGGTTTACATCTTTTAAAGATTTTTTTTCACCCTTATTTTTTAGTTAATGTCAATAAATATTTATAAAAAAAAAAAAAAAAAAAAAAAATCAATGTTATTTTATAAATACACATACGTTTATACAAGAAACACATACGGTATATTGTCTAATATTTTCCTTCATATAGAAGGTATAAATAAAAGAGCAGGGAATAATACCAGTTTTCAAATTACTAATCGGACTTCCATGAGATTCTATCCATTTTTAGGCAATTACATGTAAATAACCGGAAAGACTTATCAGTAAAAACAAAAAATTATTTACAATTTAGGATGGTTTAAACTTAGTTATCCATCTCCCTCCCACGAAGAGTAGAAAAGTGAGACCAAAGAGCCAGCGGCTAAGAAGAACACACTGACCTGCAAAAAATGCTAAAACAACTCCGTCAGCATTCTCCAGTAGAGGCGCTTCAGGCGATTAGCCTAACATTAATCCTTCTGATAAAGAGAGAAAGCAAAGCCTGAGAAGGTGGACCTCCTAGAACTACATAGGACCAACAATATACCGTAATCAACATGGAAAAAGACATTTCAAAAATATTGGCTTTGGTATCGGGGGGGGGGGGGGGGGAATTCGCCCGTAAAATATTCACCCACTTCCGGATCAGCAGACGGTAACGTCCACCCATTTTCGGGTAGCACAACTAAATTATTTTACCAAAAAACGAGGTACTTGTGCAGTTTACGGTCAGTGCTGAAATAACATTTAGAAAGATATTCTTACTGTGAGGGAAATGACTTGACTAGAATCTTTTTTTTTTTTTTTTTTTGGAGGCGACGGGAGAGGGGGTAAACAGTAGGAATATTTTTACTTTTAAAAAATTTAATTAAAAAAATAAGCATCAATGATTGAATCTTAGATTTATTAAACATTTTTGTGAGATTTCACGCTGTCAACAAATTTTTTACACAATCTGAAAAAAAATAAATAAATAAAAATAAAGTACATTTTAGACTTTAGAGTGAGGGTTCACTTCATTATATGTTAAATGATCATCCCATCCACTTCCTAACATTATTACTTAAAACAGAACGTGTAATCATTTTTTTGTATTTCCAAATGTTTTTGACTAACTTCACAACTGTTATTCCCTTTCAAAATAATTTATGTCGACTATAGTAATGTTTACTAAAATACTATCAAATAAAACAGAAGAATGATGAAGTTGAATATTCATATTTTCACACCATTAAAAAAAAAAAAAAGAAAAAAAAAAAAAAAAAAAAAAAAAAAGGCCGAACACGCGGCTTGCGATCGCGGTTTGCTTAAAAGAAAAAAAAAAGTACACGTGATATTTTTGTACAGCTGTACACGATGAACAAAGAATACAGAAAGTTATGAAAGTCAATTAGTAAATGGTTACATCTAAAACTTAAATCATTAATGGCTTTCGAGTTATTTCAGTAAAAAAAAAAAAAAAAAAAGTGAAAATGTCATTACTGTCTGAAAAATTACATTTGATGACGCCAACAGGACAGGGGGAGGGGGTAAACATTCTCCATAACGAACGTTTATATACATATATTTCATTAAAATCCTACTAGGTCTAGCCACAATACAAAAAAAGTGAAAAATACATGGATGAACTCCGATCCGACTATTTTTACGACGGATAAATTTAGGTACTAGTGCAGTTTACAAACCGTGTTGTAATAATATTTAGAAAGCCATTCTTAACAGGAAAAAGTTTTAAAAAACTGTTGGTAATTCGGAATCTTAACTCCTTGTTCTAAGGAAGGTAACTATTTTACTAAAGTAGTTAAAAAATCATTTTTTTTTTATTACAATTACTCGAATGTTTTGTTTACGAACAATTACAATATGTATTTTAGTTTTTTTTTGTTTTTTTATTAATGTTATAAAACTTAAATGAATTGAAATTTTTTTTTTCTCAATTCTTAGTAACAGAACAAGGAATTAAGATTCAGAATTACCTCTGTACTTTCACCTAACAATTTAATAAAACGATACAGTAAAAACTGAATTTAACTTGAAAATCCTAAACTAACACAAGCACCTAAATTTGTTAGGCAAAAATCTAATCTAACCCTTGTGTCAAATATTGCCGATGTGGGCGGCAATTAAATATATACCCTTAAAACAAATTGTAGTTTAAAGAACACTATATAGACGTGTGGGATGAAGATTTTATCAATAAAAGAAATTTGGAATCGAAACGTGCGATTACACGTAACACCGCCTGACACGCGAAAACGTCATCAATATTTAATAATGACACCAGTGACCCATTTGGTCACTATTTGTTATATTAGGAGGCTAGGTTTATAAAAGCTCGGCAGCAAAATGTTTGTTTATATTAGTAAATAGATAGTTTCTGAACTTTGGTTGATACTCATGTTTTTATAAATGTAAAAAATAAATAAATTCTATTTTTAGTTTCGTGGCGGCATAATAGAATTTTTTTACCCATGGATGGCATCATAAAGGATGAATGGTAGTTTGTATCAACTTTTGAAAAAAAAAAAAAAACAAAACAAAAAAACTCATTTGTGACATCATACACTTGACATTGGTGAAGCACTAAGCAGTTACGGCTGCTGTTGCTTTCAAAATAACGACCACGGTTTTTGGTAATTACCATTCACTCTTTATGACGTCACACTACTTTATAAATTTCATGAGGAGCGGGGGAGGGACGATGTTTATTGTACCTATTTACAATGCCACCCCACAGGAAAGAGTTAGACACCAGGGTCGTTTTTTAACGTGGAGAAAAGGTAAAAAATAAAAAATTGTCTCAGTCGTGAAAGACTGCCCCTGCTCCTCCACCGAAAGAGAACAAGAAATGGAAGTGCAGCAGTGCAGCATCTGAAGAACAGATACTATACTTGGATCTTGGACAAGTAGGGAAAGGGTTTAAAAGGGTACTTCTGCAAAATATGGACTGGATTATTTTTTTAAATAAAACTTTCGGACATTTTTAAAATTTTTAACAATAGCCAACAGAAAAAGGTAAAAAATGAATATAAACAGGCAGATTTGCCGTTTAGTTGTACAAATAGCCTCGAACCATGTCATAAAAAAAAAAAAAAAAAGGGGGACACACTGGGTTGACACCGGTATCGGTATATATATCGTAAAGAGAATTTTGTTTATATTTACGTGATTATTGAAAATGTAATTCTGTGATTAAAATTTAATTTAAATTAACTTTTAATCTCCTGTGTAGTAAATTAGCAGTACAATTAAAAACTCCTCCCCATGCTAAGAATGGATTTCTAAATAACGTTTTTATTTCAACAAAGCCTGTTTTCTGCATAGGAAACTCCGAATGAAAATCAAAGCATGGGGATCGCCTGGATTTACATCAAAATAAGATGGGGGGTAAGTTCGTAAGGCCTTATTGTCCCATATGGGGATAAGAACTAGTATTTTGGCTAAAGCCCTGAAAAATGTCATAAAACTGGGTGGTTTCTTAAACAGAGCTAAAGGGGTGGCATTAGGCTGCTGTTTTACTGTACTTTCAAGAACAAATTAAAGTGTGAGAAAATGTGGGGAGCTGGAACTTTGGTTGATATCTAGAGAAAAAAATGTGAAAGTAGAAAGATCGGCCGACGTACACGAGACGGAGTTCGACTTCGGGAGCGCCTAGTTTTTCTTATTTATTATGGCTTTTTTATTTTGCCGTGTTCAGATTATTTTTATTTATTTTTTTTTTTTTGGATGAATATTTTTTTATTTTGGCTTGAACTTTGCGAATTATTGTTATATGATTTTTTGGTGCTAGTGAATGCACTTATTGATCCGCGCTATTTTTAAATAGTATTTTCACGTTTGATTAAAGTTTTACGATACCTGTGTTATTTTTTTTATTTAAAAAAAAAAAAAAAGAAAAAAAAAAGGGGGTATTACTGTACACAGATTCGAAAAAGTTGTCAAAAAAAAACAAAAAAAAAAACAAATATATAACAAATAAATGTTATCAAAGGCAAGATAAGTTACTTTTCTACCAAACTGGATATATTCTTTGTGTTTTTATTCAATGTAACATGTTTATTCAGCTCGAAAAACAGTGTTTGCGGATGTATTGGAAAATTCAAAATGGTGCCCGACTCTCTCTTTAACACGGTAATTTGGGAAAAGGTGTTATAAATAATAAACTAGACAAAATACTATTAAAAATCCACCGAATATATGTCAACCTATGTCACGGTAACATATATTGAGCGAGTTTCTAACAGTATTTTGTCTAGTTTTTTATTTATAACACCTTTTCCCAAACTTACCGTGTTAGAGAGAAAGTAGGGCGCCATTTTGAATTTTCCAATACATCGGTAAACACTGTTTTTCGAGCTGAATAAACATGTTACATTGAATAAAAACACAAAATATATCCAGTTTGGTAGAAAAGTAACTTATCTTGTCTTTGATAACATTTGTTATACATTTGTTTTTTTACAACTTTTTCGAATCGATGTGTACAGTTACAATTCATCCACCCACACCCACCCCAAAAAATTCAAGATGGTTTGAACTTTGCGGATTCTTTTGTTTTTGTATTCTGTTGTTATGTTGTTTTTTTTTTTTGATAGATTTAACAAACAAAATGAAAGCCAAGAAAAAAAAAAAAAAAAAAAAAAAAAAAAAAAAAAATGGTGCTTATGTACTTATGTTACCGTTAAATAAATTTAAAAAAAACTAGGTCGCACATGCAAAAATTCTTTCCTTGTAAAAATAATAATTGCTCCTTACGTCGAACTGCGTACAAGATCGGAGCCGATGCGTATTTCGCTGGAGGGGTCCGGTAGCACTCGTGTACGTCAGCCGAAAGATCATATATAAAAATGGATTCAGATGATTGCTGCACTTCGGTTTCTTGTTCTCTGTCGGTGGAGGAGAGGTACTTCACGACTGGGACAATTTTTATTTTTGTTCCTTTTCTCCACGTTAAAAAACGACCCTGGTGTCTAATTGTCCCGTGGGGAGGCATTGTAAATAGGAATGAGCTTTATTTTTGTCGAAAAATTATAAAATCTGCCACTGATCCTTTATGAAGTCATTTTTTAATACTTTCTTGTTAAAAACATGACCAATCAACCAATGTCGAAATAAAGAGATTATATATTGAATACTGACCCAACAGGTCACTGGTGGTGGTGGCCTAGTGTATATATATATATATATATATATATATATATATATATATATATATATATATATATATATATATAAATAAGTTTCAGAAATAGATTGCTTTTAATGTATGTAAAAAAGATCGGAAAAATAAATAAGATCGATTTATATTTTACACGTGTTATGTTGGCTGGATTGATAGATTAAAAAAAAAAAAACTAATCAAATCTCCATTTGGGGGGGATGTTGAATTGGATTTAATAAAATTAGAGTTTATTTTAAAGATTTAAAATTTAGGACAAAGCCAATCTACAGTCAATTGAAGTTCTAAATTTTATTTTTATTATTAACAATGACAAGTATTTAGAGGGATGGTGGTACCTGGGAATGTGCTTTGGGTGAGGTTTTTTTTTTTTTTTTTTTTTTTTCAGATTCCACAAAATAAATGAAATAGTAATTTGGTACTTATGCTGAATACAGACCAAGCTGAAATAATAACGCTATTATTTAGAAACCCATTGTTAACCTAGGTTTTCCGTCACTTTTGTACTTTCATCTACAATTTTTTTTTTTTTTTTTTTACAAGGTAGTCACCACTTATCAAGGCCCGGAAGCCACTCGGAGATATTTATTACTAATAAAAGATACGGTATTTATGCAAAGGTACCGTGCCATTTTTTTTAAAACAATATTTTCAAGTTAAATTCAAGTTTCGCAATACCTTTTGTTTATTAAATTGTTAGGTAAAAAGTACACGAGTTACAAAATACCCTCCACACGTTAAGAATGGATTTATAAATAAAATCATTACTTCAGCACAGAGCCTTCTTTGTATAAATACATACGATACTATATAAAAATTGAATTTAACCTGAAAATCCTACCTAAAAAAAATAAATAAAAATAAAAAAAAGCAAGGTCCGTAAACGGCGTAAGTACTAATTATTTTTATAAGAAAATCATTTACTTTAATAATGGAGTTAATTTTTTTTTTTTTTAATTGTCAAATAATTAATTTTTACAAGTTTTAGCCGGTATTAAAGCCTGAGCCATAAATAAGAAAAAGCAAATTTATTTTCTTTTAGAAATTTAAAAAACCTTTCATGATCAAAGTAGATCAATTGCCATGTGATTAATTTTTTTTTATGAGAGGCGAGGCGTTTACTAAAATGATAAAAAAACAAAAACATCTTTGACTAGCTACAACCTTTTCGTCAATTATATGGAATAATTATTGAATTTTAAGTTTTCATTAAGATAGAAAATAAAACAGCTTTGATTATTTTTAATTTACCACAATTGTTTCAGTTTGAAAATAAAACATTTTTAACATCTTTTAACTCCAATCTCTTTAGTTTTTCATTTAAAAAAAAAAAAGGTCCGAGACAAATGATTACGTTGATTTGAATTTAAAAGTTAATTTGTGTATATTCTAGTTTTCAAAACACATGCGAATAAAAATAAAATAATGATGTCGACTAGAAAGATCTCTTTTAAAACAGTCGGTTATGAAATGTAAGTACACACACACACACACAAAAAATAAACCATGTGTGCGAGACTTCGAATACACAATTGTTCTAAGAAATTCCTTCCTACAGAAATTGCGTTCATTGAATTAGCACACACAAAAATACATCTAAATTAATACTTAAATGACATTTCACGTTAAACTGACTTTCCAGACGTTCTTTAAAGAACATTAACAAAGAAAAATCAATAATAAAAAGATTCACATCTTTTTTTTCTTTTAATGCAAATCATAAACGTTTCAGTATGTTCAGACGTGCGCAAATTTTGGCATCTCAAACCGGCGGAAAGGGAATTTTTTTATTACGAGTGAAGTCAGGTGTAACAGTTGGAATTACGCTACATAGAGTGTAAGAAAAGGCGTAAGGACTTTCTTAGGACATACCTCGGCCTGTGTCCGGATTTCATTGTCCGAACTGAGCAGATTTCCGAGCAGTGTTTCGAATTGTGTTTGATCGTCCGCCATGATGATCGTTGGTTAAGAGTCTGCAATGGAGAAATGACCAAGTTCCCGCGTGTTTCTCAGTTTGGCATCTGCAGTTATCTACCCCTTGATGATATTTAATCGCGTATGTGGCGCCACTTGTAACCGCCTTCTCAGCTTCCAAATCTACCCTCCCCTAAAAAACTAATTAATTAATTAATATATATATATATATATATATATATATATATATATATATATATATATATATATATATATATAAATCTACCCCCCCTAAAAAACTAATATATATATATATTAGTTTTTTAGGGGGGGGGGTGTAGATTTGGAAACTGAGAATATATATATCAAGGGAAAGATGGTCTTCTGTCAAGAAGTAACAATCACCATATATATATATATATATATATATATATATATATATATATATATATATATATATATTATAGATGTTGTTTTTGTTTTGGTTTTAGCGATATGTTTTGAATGAATTCAATCATTTACAAAAGTGCCTTTTTACCTAAATGCGAGTTGGGAATAATTTTCCTTTTTAACCAATTTGGTACCCCCACATGGGGAGCTGTATATATATATTATATGATGAGTCGTAGACGGCGAAACACGTGTCAGTGGATAATTACATTTTAAAAATTATATATATATATATATGTATATATATATATATATATATATATATATATAACTACTTCATTTACTCACACAAATTTAATATACGAAAGTATAGATTTATGCGTAAACTTTAAGTATTTACTTCAAAAGTGCTCAATACGTAGGTAGAGCTAGTTAGTAATTTATAAAATATATATGGCGATTAAGCTACACTGAATATTCTGCGTTTCATCCACTGTAGGACAAGGGGGCGCGGTGGATACTAGAAAGCTGATTGGCTAACTAGAAATCCTCAACATATATAAAAACAAGAAGCAACCACAAAATTCGCGCATAAGCCTGACGAATCCTACAGTGGATGAAACGCAGAATATTCAGTGTAGCTTAATCGCCATATATATTTTATAAATTACTATCTCTCTCTCTCTCTCTCTATATATATATATATATATATATATATATAATTTTTTTTTTTTTTTTTTTCCTCACATGTTATCAGGTCAGTGGATGGTCGACACAGATCACTGAATAACCCAGGACAGTTTGCATATTGGTATCGGTCCTCAGTTTGGACGCCTACTAGGACTAAGTTTAGGACGTTTGGATGGGGGAGAGGGGTCCCGTAGTTAATAGGATTGTGTAGACAAAAAAAAAAAATTGAAAGAGTTTGGAAGATATATAACTAAAAGTCACAGGGAGGAAGGTCTGGGCTATAATGAGGATGAGGAACTGTCTTGCTGACCATCTTGGTCAAATAATCTGTGACTTTTATATTAGACTAGCCTGGGTGCTTGACGTTGCCCGGGTGTTTAGAGGTGTGTGTTGAGCAAAAAAAAAAGTGAAAGTAGGTAAGCAGGCTCGAACCTAAGCAGTGAAGGAGGAAAAGAATGTGAAAAAAAAAGATAGAGAGAGAACACACAGGGTAATTAGTCTTCCTCGCTAACCATTAGGCCAAAGATGATAACGAATTCAATGAGTTGGTAATTAACTTAAGAATCAAAGGAGTCGCCACACATGCGCAGAAATGAACATTGCTTTAAAACCTGGCCTGGGGCCAGTTAAGCTGGCTGCTTTCTGTCTTGGTATTTATTTGCTAACCCACGAAAGCAAATTAGACATGAGGTCGTTTTTAATGTGGGAGAAGACTAGTTCCCCAAAAAGGGGGCACTCTGGCACATTGATCAAACCTAATTGACTTCAAAATGTCCAGCTCAGAAGGCCAGACGTTTGTGCATTTGCATTGGATTAGTTTCACTTTATTTATACGAAAAAGACAAACAAGCACCCGAAACGAGGGAATTTTTTTAAAACTCAATAAAAAAAAAATCATAGAGACGATGTCCGTTTGCAAATCTGAGATATTATCATCTAGGAAGTATAAGAAAACTTCCCGGAATCTAACCAAAGACAGAACCCCGATGCAAAAAAGCCTTTCATGGACAGACACAAACACTTGCGTTACTTTGGCCTTTTATATAATTTTTTAATAACGGATAATTATGATGAACAATGGACACGTGTAAACACTACGAAATAAATTAATAAACTCAAATATAGTAGTCAACCAACGTCGTCTCTTATGTGGTGGGAGGTTGTGGTATGTGGAATAGTATGGGTAATCACAGTTAAAGGGAAATAACTCATGTATATCTAACAGTGACAAGAATGGAATTGTGGACTGGTGCATTTGGTGCAAATCTTCTGCATGTTCGTGATTATTCACGTGTTCCTCGTGAATAATTGTGTGTACAGTTCCCACACTGACATCAAACTGTGCACTTATTGTCTCCATAGACACACGACGATCCTTATCCTTTAATCTCTTATGCCACTCAAAAACTGATGCTCGATCTATGTAAGATGGTCCAAAAGCAGTCTGAAGCATTCCATACGTTTCTGTGGCATTTTTTCCAAGTTTAAAACAGAATTTTATTGCACATCGTTCTTCTAAAATGTTCTTACATTTAGATTGCATTTTTCAAATTTACCAGTTGTGGCAATCAGGCTTTAGTAGGATGTATTCCAGTTCCTGCTGTAGTTGTCCATTTGAACCTGAAATCATAAAAGTTGGTCAGTCATCTCATTAACAATAACATGCTGAATTTACAAGAGTCTATGATTATTTTAAATGCTTTGAAGGCTCCTTGTGTATATCTATAATATAAAGCTGAATGTGTGTGTGTGTGTGTGTGTGTGTCTAGTCACGAATAGGCTCCTATATGGTTGACTATTTTAAAAAAGATTACATATAATGATAGAAGATGTATCGAGACACAGGAATGGGTTATGTTTGATCTGGCAGAATGGTGGTTCATTAAAATTGTGGGGTCTGTGTTCGCGCCAGGTTCACAAAGTATGGAAATAAAAAAATTAAAAAATTAAAAAAAACGTTTACAAGTGTTTTTGATATAGATGTACAGAATAATACTTTGATAAGTATGTTTTAACTTAAATAGGGATGGTATAATAAAATTGTGGGGTCTGCATTCGCGCCTGGCCTCCATAGAATGGAAATAGGTACAAACTTTAATAAAGACTTTTCATATCTATCTGCATAAGTATACTTTGATAATTATATTTCAGTTTAAAGAAATATGGTATAATAAAATTATGGGGTGTTCGTTCGCACCTGATCTCCATAGAACGGAAATATGTCATAAAGTTTAACAAAGTTTTTTAATATAGATCCACAGAATATTGTGATAAGTGTTTCAGTGTGAACAGGTATGGTATAATAAATTATGGGGTTTATCTATTTTATTTTTACTTTCATCATATTTTGCTTTGGTTTTGATACCCCCAAATTCGAAGCTATCTCTTTACAACCCTTCCTTTTCATAACCTATCATACTTTCATAAATCAGAGTCCATTTTCTGTAGGCTGTTTTTGAACCCAGTTAACGACGGGTACTTTTGCTAGTATATATATATATATATATATATATATATATATATAACTTTATCTATTATCTATGATTAACAAGCTTGAGTGCCTGGCGTTGCTCGGGTGTTTGGAGGTGTGTGTTGAGCCCCCCCCCAAAAAAAAAAAGTGTGGTAGTAGGCAGGCAGGTAGGCAAGCTTGAACTCGTACCATGAAGGAGGAAAAGAATGTGAAAAAAAAAACATGACATCTTTGCCGTTGTGTCCTTCGCCAAATCAAAAGTGATGAAGCTTTAAATTAAAGCTAGTTAATCGAAAATATCGGCGAAAAAACGACCCCTCCTTGTAGAGAAGTGCCCAGTTGAGAGTGAAGGAGTTAATGTTGTTAGCCAATTCCTCAATATTTGTCGTCCGAAGGGTCAAGCTTCAAAACGGTACCAATCTTGTGAAAATCCGTCGCCTCTGTCAAAAGTTTTAGGCAGACATACAAACATACATACATACATTTAAACAGACAGGTGAGATTTATATTATAGACTAGCCTGGGTGCCTGGCGTTGCTCAGGTGCTTGTAGGTGTGTGTTGAGCAAAAAAAAAAAAGTTGTAGTAGGCAGGCAGGCTCGAACCCATGACGCAAAGGCAGAAAAGTAAATGGAGATGTGTGTAAGGGTGTTGGTTGAGCCAAAAAAAAAAGAAAAATTGCGAGCGCAAAAAAAATAAAAAATTAGGAGCACTAAGCAGGCTCGAACCCGTAATGCACCAGAGAGAAAAGATGTGAAAAAAAAAAAAAAAACGGTCTTATCGATGCACGACTGTGACGTCATGGTGGTCGAAATAACGTCTCTTATGCGACGTTGTTGATGAAAAGTTTGAATGACTTGCAAAAATGTCAACGAATAAATACTTTTAGCAAATTTTTTTATATTTGTCATCTGAAGGGTCGAGCTTCAAAATGATACCGATCTCGTGAAAATCCATCACCTCTGTAAAAAGTGTTAGGCAAACATACAAACATACATACATGCATACATTTAAACAGCCAGGTGAGATTTATATTATAGACTAGCAGGGCTACCCGGCGTTGCTCGGGACCGTATAAACAATGAAAAAACAAAAGCAGATATTGAACATATGTTTTATTCTTAGGGGAGAGGAATCTTTCATCTCAAGTTTTAGCGTTACAAACAAACATTTGTCTTTTATATATATAAATAATGACAGGTTTTTGGGGGGCCCCCCTCGAAGATAACTGATCAGTTGACCAACTTCTAGTGGTCCGTTTGACGTGAAATTTCGATATTTGTCATCCGGGTGATGGGGCTTCGATATGATACCAAATTTGTCAAGTTTGGTTCCGTCTTTCAAAAGTTTTAGCGTTACAAACAAACATACATACATACACACAGACGTTTGGCTTTTATATATATAGATGATTTTCTTTCTAATTTTATTTAAATATAGTTTTATGCTTACATTGGTATATTGAAGAAATCTGTTTTTATTGCTATATATACAGTTTTATAGAGAAAGAAGTCTGTTTACATTGACAAGTATAGTTTTATAGGGAAAAAATCTGTTTGCATTGCAAAATATACTGTTTTCTAGCAGACATCATAAACCAGCCAGTTTAGTGTGTTAAGATGCATAAACGTTGTGAAATTTCATTCAATTTGTGTTTTTAATTCATTTTAATAAAATATTGATGCAAACAAAATTTAATCTTTTGTCTTTTATACTTTTTTTGTTTTTCCAGGTTACTTTAAGTTAAGCAGCTATTATTTTCAGTGACAGACAATTTAATTTTTAATGTGGATGTTTTTACAACTTGGTGTGCACGATATCTTTTGTCTCTAAGTGTATAAAAACAGTCCTGTCTTTCAAGAAAAGGGGGAGGATCATTCATCAATATAGTGGACTTAATATAGGGGTTTAAAGTGGTCTTGAACACTTTAGTGGATGTAATTTTTGCTCTATTATCAAATTGTATTTCCATCTCTTTTTACGTGATCCAAATCTGAGTTTTTTCTCCTTGATTAACTATTAAAAGAAGACTCTAGCTTGATCTCTACTCTGCTCTGAATCATATTAAGATTCAATGTGTTAACCTTGGTTATGAATATCATATGAATAGGTAAATTTGGACTTCTGTGTCACTTTTGTATGTTTTTTGAGAGGCAGTGGGATTTTTCCAAATGTTTAGACTGGCTTGCTCTAATAATTCTTGCTTCCATTATAATTAATTTCCATTTACTGCAATTTGTAAGTGTTTTTCACTTTCTTTTTTTATTTTTTAAAGCCTCCATTTTTTTTTGGGGGGGGGGGAGGGGTTATACACACTGAAAGTTGGTTTCTGGACACAAGATGTAAAATTTTCTAATTTTCAACAAACTTTGAATAGGCATAATTCGGTGGTCAATTGTGTTACTAATTTGATATTGTTTTGCAAAGATCCAGGTCATCACATTAAAATAAACTTAGATATAATAGAAATAAAATTTGTTTGCGATATCTGTTTATAGGCAATTCATAAACCCTCTGCAATTTAAATTTAAACATTTCCAATCTTTATTTTATCGGCCTTGTTTTAATTAAATTGGGTTGGTTATCAGAAAATAATATTATTTTCATTATACAATATTTTTTTTTAACTTTTTTGTATCGGATTCAGATGATTCACTGAATGTTTGAGTATACTGTATAGACCAATGAAATTGATGGAAAATTATACTGTTATTATTTTGTTTATCATTTCTCAAGTATACAAAATCATTGACCATTGAAATATGATTGTCACAATTATGTTTAATGGTTTTTAGATTTCACTCTAAAATATTTTTGTTTGTTTGTTTATTTCAAGCAACTTGGACTTTATACAACGACTGAAGTTAGAAAGGAAGCTTGAGGTTGTTCAGTGACACTACCTGAACAATATTTTAGTCAGAACACAAACATCTCACCCACAACTACATTTGTGACAGAGTTAAAACACAAAATGTCTTTTCTCAATTATACACCCACCTGGAGGGCTGACAAACAGACTTATATTTCGAACGACTTTCACACTTGCAAATATGTATTTATCAGGAATGATGCAATAAAAAAGCCATTTTGTCTAAATTACTTAGGACCATACCAAGTTTTAGGCAGGTGTAAAAAAGCCATTTTGTCTAAATTACTTAGGACCATACCAAGTTTTAGGCAGGTGTAAAAAAGCCATTTTGTCTAAATTACTTAGGACCATACCAAGTTTTAGGCAGGTGTAAAAAAATATTTTGTCTAAATTACTTAGGACCATACCAAGTTTTAAGCAGGTGTAAAAAAGCCATTTTGTCTAAATTACTTAGGACCATACCAAGTTTTAGGCAGGTGTAAAAAAATATTTTGTCTAAATTACTTAGAACCATACCAAGTTTTAAGCAGGTGTAAAAAAGCCATTTTGTCTAAATTACTTAGGACCATACCAAGTTTTAGGCAGGTGTAAAAAAATATTTTGTCTAAATTACTTAGGACCATACCACGTTTTAAGCAGGTGTAAAAAAGCCATTTTGTCTAAATTACTTAGGACCATACCAAGTTTTAGGCAGGTGTAAAAAAGCCATTTTGTCTAAATTACTTAGGACCATACCAAGTTTTAGGCAGGTGTAAAAAAGCCATTTTGTCTAAATTACTTAGGACCATACCAAGTTTTAGGCAGGTGTAAAAAAATATTTTGTCTAAATTACTTAGAACCATACCAAGTTTTAAGCAGGTGTAAAAAAGCCATTTTGTCTAAATTACTTAGGACCATACCAAGTTTTAGGCAGGTGTAAAAAAATATTTTGTCTAAATTACTTAGAAACATACCAAGTTTTAAGCAGGTGTAAAAAAGCCATTTTGTCTAAATTACTTAGGACCATACCAAGTTTTAGGCAGGTGTAAAAAAATATTTTGTCTAAATTACTTAGGACCATACCACGTTTTAGGCAGGTGTAAAAAAATATTTTGTCTAAATTACTTAGAACCATACCAAGTTTTAGGCAGGTGTAAAAAAGCCATTTTGTCTAAATTACTTAGAACCATACCAAGTTTTAGGCAGGTGTAAAAAAGCCATTTTGTCTAAATTACTTAGGACCATACCAAGTTTTAGGCAGGTGTAAAAAAGCCATTTTGTCTAAATTACTTAGGACCATACCAAGTTTTAGGCAGGTGTAAAAAAATATTTTGTCTAAATTACTTAGAACCATACCAAGTTTTAAGCAGGTGTAAAAAAGCCATTTTGTCTAAATTACTTAGGACCATACCAAGTTTTAGGCAGGTGTAAAAAAATATTTTGTCTAAATTACTTAGAACCATACCAAGTTTTAAGCAGGTGTAAAAAAGCCATTTTGTCTAAATTACTTAGGACCATACCAAGTTTTAGGCAGGTGTAAAAAAATATTTTGTCTAAATTACTTAGGACCATACCACGTTTTAGGCAGGTGTAAAAAAATATTTTGTCTAAATTACTTAGAACCATACCAAGTTTTAGGCAGGTGTAAAAAATATTTTGTCTAAATTACTTAGAACCATACCAAGTTTTAAGCAGGTGTAAAAAAGCCATTTTGTCTAAATTACTTAGGATCATACCAAGTTTTAGGCAGGTGTAAAAAAATATTTTGTCTAAATTACTTAGAACCATACCAAGTTTTAAGCAGGTGTAAAAAAGCCATTTTGTCTAAATTACTTAGGACCATACCAAGTTTTAGGCAGGTGTAAAAAAATATTTTGTCTAAATTACTTAGGACCATACCACGTTTTAGGCAGGTGTAAAAAAATATTTTGTCTAAATTACTTAGAACCATACCAAGTTTTAGGCAGGTGTAAAAAATATTTTGTCTAAATTACTTAGAACCATACCAAGTTTTAAGCAGGTGTAAAAAAGCCATTTTGTCTAAATTACTTAGGACCATACCAAGTTTTAGGCAGGTGTAAAAAAATATTTTGTCTAAATTACTTAGAACCATACCAAGTTTTAGGCAGGTGTAAAAAAATATTTTGTCTAAATTACTTAGAACCATACCAAGTTTTAAGCAGGTGTAAAAAAGCCATTTTGTCTAAATTACTTAGGACCATACCAAGTTTTAGGCAGGTGTAAAAAAATATTTTGTCTAAATTACTTAGAACCATACCAAGTTTTAAGCAGGTGTAAAAAAGCCATTTTGTCTAAATTACTTAGGACCATACCAAGTTTTAGGCAGGTGTAAAAAAATATTTTGTCTAAATTACTTAGGACCATACCAAGTTTTAAGCAGGTGTAAAAAAGCCATTTTGTCTAAATTACTTAGGACCATACCAAGTTTTAGGCAGGTGTAAAAAAGCCATTTTGTCTAAATTACTTAGAACCATACCAAGTTTTAAGCAGGTGTAAAAAAGCCATTTTGTCTAAATTACTTAGGACCATACCAAGTTTTAGGCAGGTGTAAAAAAATATTTTGTCTAAATTACTTAGGACCATACCAAGTTTTAAGCAGGTGTAAAAAAGCCATTTTGTCTAAATTACTTAGGACCATACCAAGTTTTAGGCAGGTGTAAAAAAGCCATTTTGTCTAAATTACTTAGGACCATACCAAGTTTTAGGCAGGTGTAAAAAAGCCATTTTGTCTAAATTACTTAGAACCATACCAAGTTTTAAGCAGGTGTAAAAAAGCCATTTTGTCTAAATTACTTAGAACCATACCAAGTTTTAGGCAGGTGTAAAAAAGCCATTTTGTCTAAATTACTTAGGACCATACCAAGTTTTAGGCAGGTGTAAAAAAGCCATTTTGTCTAAATTACTTAGGACCATACCAAGTTTTAGGCAGGTGTAAAAAAGCCATTTTGTCTAAATTACTTAGGACCATACCACGTTTTAGGCAGGTGTAAAAAAATATTTTACTGTCCTGCAAAAAAAAAAAAAAAAAAAAAAATGGAAAGATAACAGTGCGGTCAACCAAATTAATCCGGCGTAGATTGAGGAATATCCTCAGACAATTTCCCCACCAGAACAAACTCTCATGAACAAGGGAGTGTAGCAGAAAAAGATATGAACGCCAAACCTACGACAAAAACCGGTAGGAGAGTCCACTGGCCGAAACATTTGAAGGAATACATTACATATTGAAAAATATTTATATCTTTTCCAATCTGGTGGGAGTATTTGTATGGTTAAACACACTTAAAAATGCATTCATTTCTTGTTTAAAAAATAAATAAATAAATAAATAAAAATCCAATTATGTGCGCAAAAACAAAATTAATAAATTTCAAAGGCGCAAAGATTTCACAAAAACGCCCACATAGAAAAACGTAAACTTTTCAAAATGTGTCCAAATGACCAGATTGGAGAGTAGAAGTGGAGCATGGGTTTACTTTCATCAGCTTTGTAATTCTCGCTTTCCTTATTTTGTCCTTTAATCCTCACATTCGATGAGCAATGTTTCTGACAAAGGGGGAGAATTGCTGTTTTCTGGGTTGGAATTTATCGGTACAATGCTTATTGTTGGCTATGTTTTGACCTAGAAGTATTATTTTTTTAAGCGGTTTATATCAAGTGGCTTTATGCTTTATCTGGAGCAATTTCAATAATAATAAAAAAGATTTCTAATTCTGTAGCTGTAATTAATACGATATATAATATCGACCAATCAGTTTCTTATCTAGCATGTCAAAAAGGTACAGTGGAAGGGTACAGAACAAAAGGAAAATCAGATGGTATGCTAACATGTTTCTGACTTCCAGATCAATCAGTCAGATAAACAAAGTAGTGAGAAGTAGAAGGCATTGGAGACACTTCATAATAGATCGTATTCTGTTGGGTGCATAGAAAATGTTTGATTTCCACAGGAATGTCTTGCTTGTGTTTGTATAACTTGTTTTTTTTTCAGTTTCTTTTTTTTTTTTTTTTTTAAACAATTTATTATGAATCACTTTTTTGGTGATTTGATAAAAAAAAAAAGTTATTTTATACTGGAATAGCGGGGGTTCCTGGCGTTGCCCGGGTGTTTGTAGGTGTTTAAAAAAAAAAAAAAAGGGTGGAACCCATGCCGCAAAGGAGGAAAAGAAGGTGAAAAAAAACTTTTGGCTAGGTGGAGGAGACGAAACAAAAAATTAAAAAAAAAAACTAGAGAAAGAGGTCTTTCTCACTAAGCATTATGCCATAGTGAATGAATGAATTATGCCATAGCGAATGAATGAATTATGCCATAGCGAATGAATGAATTATGCCATAGCGAATGAATGAATTATGCCATAGCGAATGAATGAATTATGCCATAGCGTATGAATGAATTATGCCATAGCAAATGAATGAATTATGCCATAGCGAATGAATGAATTATGCCATAGCGAATGAATGAATTATGCCATAGCGAATGAATGAATTATGCCATAGCGCATGAATGAATTATGCCATAGCAAATGAATGAATTATGCCATAGCGAATGAATGAATTATGCCATAGCGTATGAATGAATTATGCCATAGCGAATGAATGAATTATGCCATAGCGTATGAATGAATTATGCCATAGCGAATGAATGAATTATGCCATAGCGAATGGCGAAATGAATAAGTTGATAATTAAGTTAAGAATCATGCACGCGCAGAAAAATCTGGCTGGAGGCCAGTTAAGCTTCCCGCTTTCTGCCGTTTTATTTAATTGTTTCCCCACAATGTTAGGAAAAACCAGCTCCCCCCAAAAAGGGGGAAATCTGGCAGTATCAATAGCAATTGTGTGATATGAAGGGTTTCCCCCACATTGTTCAAACCTAATTGACTTCAAAACATCCCGGCCCGATTAGTTTGCCTTTATTTATACAAGAAAGACAAACAAACACTTGAAACGAGGGAATTTTTTAAAACTCGATCAAAATAAAGATAGAGACGATGTCCATTTGCAAATCGGAGATATTACAATCTAGGGAGTATAAGGAAACTTCCCCATAAATGTAACTGACGCGAGAATCCGATGATAAAAGCCTTTTGTGGACATACACAAACGCTCATTTTGCCTTTTATAATATAGATTAGTCTGGGTCCCAGCGTTGCCCGGGTGTTTGGAGGTGTGTGTTGAGCAAAAAAAAAAAAAAAGTTGTAGTAGGTAGGCAGGCTCGAACCCGTACCGCGAAGGTGGAGAATAATGTGAAAAAAAAAAGTGACGTCTTTGCTGTTGTGTCTATCACAAAACCGGAAGTGGTGAAGGCGGAAAAAAAATGGAGGTGTGTGTAAGGGTGTTGGTTGAGCAAAAATTAAAAGAAAAATTACAAGCTTGTAAAAACTGCTTAGTTGAGGGTGAAGGAATTAATGTATTTGGCTAATTTTTCAATATTTGTCATCTCAAGGGTCGGGCTTCAAAAGGATACTAATCTTGTGAAAATCTGTCGCCTTTGTCGAAAGTTTTAGGCAGACATACATACATACATACATACATACATACATTTAAACAGATAGATGAGATTTATATTATAGATAGATGGTTTTCATATTGCATTAAATTCTATACTAGATTGCTATTGACTTGTATAATATTCCTGGAATGTTAGGATTAGTTCTTCATAGATTGCCTAGCATATGCGCTGCTTCTTTGAGTTGTTTAACTCTGTCATTTTTCAGTCGTCCAAATAATCCAAATAATCCGAAATATCCATCCTCATTTCAAAAGTTCAGACACATACAAACTTTTATTCAATCGCAAACAAGGCATATTGCCACTGAAACATAAAGGGTTATTGTGATAGGAGTCGGATTTTAGGGAGGATACCTTAGCTAGATAGCAAGATGTATGTTCACATTACATTTAAATTCCTGTATGTCTAGAGAATCAGAGAAACAGGAAGCAGAAAAGGAATAAAAAAGACAGGCATTAGGAAAGATGCTGGTTAGGATACTGGCAGAATTTTCTAGCCCAGCAAGCCTACCTTCTTTGCAACAGTCTTGGCAACATCTTATATATACTTATTCCAGCTCATATTGCTTGAAGATGTCTTTCCAAGGAGTTTGGACTCTTGGGAATGGTGCAATCGCCTATGACAATTGGTGGTTGGAAACGTTTCTTGTAGATTTTTTCTGGAGTCTTGGTAGTGTTAAATATGATCAAGATTTTTTTACCTCATTCTACTACTGACTGGAGGTCGTTTTCTAAGGATTGTGGGCATTATATTTACCCTCATGTTGGGATTTCTATAACAGATATAAGGGGAAAACAAATGAACACATATCCAAGGAAATGGCAGAAACACTAGAGGATGACCTCCAATCTGTAGTGGAATGGGGACAAAAATGGTTGGTCACATTCAATGCTGCTAAGACTAAGCTTGTTTCCTTCAATAACTACAAGAAACCTTCTCTACCACCAATAGCAATGGCCAAGAACACATTACCTGAAAGTACTTCTTTTAAACTCCCCGGCCTAACGTTTACAGGGAATATGAACTGGAATAGATACATTGAGAGCATTGCCAAGGCTGCTGCAAGGAAGGTTGGCTTCCTCTACCGTGCTAGAAAACTACTTACGCCTGACAGTATCCTATACCTCTATAAGGCAACCATTCGCCCATGTATGGAGTACTGTTGTCACATCTGGGCTGATGCATCTGCTTCTTGTCTCTCGCTCCTGGACAGGGTTCAAAAGAGAGTCGCCAACCTGATAGGTCCTGAACTGTCATCTAGGCTTTAGCCTCTGTCCCATCGACGAGATGTTACATCCCTCTGCCTGTTCTACAAATACTTCAATGGTGAATGCTCTGACGAACTGCAAACACTTGTACCTCCCCGACGTAACTACCCCCGACAAACCCGACAAGCTACTAAGTCTCATCCCTTTACAGTAGAGATCCCTAGGTGCAAGAAAGCCTTTTACTCCAATAGTTTCTTCCTCAGAACTGCGGGTCTTTGGAACTCCCTTCCGGGATTCTGATTTCCCAACTGCAATGATATGCAGAAGTTCAAGTGTAACGTTAACAAACATCTTTCTACTCATCTCCCTTCATAATGCGCCTGCTAATTAAGTCCCTCATAGTAGACCCTGCTTCAAAGTTGCACTGTGCCTTGTTTGGGGTGAAAATTGAATTAAAAAAAAAAAAAAAAAAAAAAATAGAGTATGATGTCACCAGCAAATACACGCATCCCAGATGCGATTTCAATAGGGGGTTCGTTTATAAAAGTCAGGAATAATATACGGCCATGTATCGACTCCTGAATGTTTAGATGTATGACTATTGAGAACAACTAAAATCCTCCTAGCAGCTAAGAAGGATTTGATCATATTCAACCCTAACTCTAACCCTAACCTTCCAGTAATATCATACAAGACAATTTTCCTGAGAAGACCTTCATGCCAGGCTTTGGTTATATCAAGGGCTACCACCCTACTTTCACCTCCCCTCGTACCTGATGCCTACACCATTATTCGTTTTATTGCTAGAATTGCAAGTAACCCCATTTGTCTCTAGCTGTCTTATGGCGACTTAACGTTGCCAATGATATATTTAGATTTTCAGGCCAGGGATTATCTCATGAATTGCGATTTATCAAGTTCAACTAGTTTTCATTTCAATACAAGTATTATGCAGGGCACCATTTAGTGTATAGTCATCACAACGGAATTATCAAAATACTGGTTAATTCACTTAAATTACGGCAAATAGAAAATGTGATGCATCATGTCAACACAGTACGTAACTCTGGAACAAGGCTCCCTCACTTCCATCGTAAAGTGTGACACTCCTCCCAGACCTCAAAGCCTAACACAAGCTTCCCATCCTTTAACCCGTTTGCGGCTGAATTAAGGGAAACTTTTTAAATGTAAATGTTTTTTTTTTATTTTAGCATCCCATTAATGGGATGCTGGTGGGTAATGGGTTAAGCGTTTAAGGTCCTTGCTAAGTAAACTGGATTCTAGTTTAATTGGAATCATATCTGCAAACATTCTGTCTTCATTGACATAAATGTCATCAATGTAAGCTGAAGTAGCTTTCATATTGGACTCATCTTTCATCAAAACAGTTTTAATTATATTAATGTCATTATTAAGGGTGCTACATTTAGGCCAAAACCCAAGCATGTCAAAAAATAACTTTTTCCCTTAATCATTACTGTCTGAAATGGGTACAGTGACTCATGAACTGCATCTGTAGGTAAGCCCTCTTCAAATTCAGCAATGCTACATTAATCCCCTTCTAATGTTACTCTCGTAGTTTAGGTCAAGGGATATGAATGAGTAACAAATTGAAAGAAACAAAAAACTAATAAAACTCAGAGTTAAAATAAAGAAATATTTATTTTAACATAAAACCAAACATAAATAATATCCACTTTCTTAGTACTACTGCTACTATCTTTGAAAGCGATTATAAGGCCTGTAGCATTCATTGATGGTAAAAGGGAAATAAAAACTACTAACTTCAAAATAAATGTTTTATGTATGGGTAAAATCTAATGATAAGAATATTGGAATATGGTTCTTTGGTCAGTGGGACAATATACAGAAATCTTTGTATTTACTGAAATCCCAGTTTCTTCAAATGATGCGGTGGTTGGCTATTATAAATTTTCTTTCGGCTGAATTTTCATCCTAGAAACATTACCAGAGTTCTTAACAGCAAATCAGCAATTTAACAATTTAACAACTAATGCAACCATGATTGCAACGTCCTTATATAGGTTTCTGCATGGAATTTTTTTGATTATTCCAAATTATTCGAAAAACTTTCTAAATAGAATATTTTAACGTTTTATAAAATGTCATAACAAATGATTTTCTTGATTATTTCAGATTATTCTGATAACATTCTAAATAGAATATTTTGATATTCTATTTATTTTTATAAGGAAAATGGAATGTCACAAGACTTTTTATAAGGAAAATGCCTTCTCATAGCAATTATACAGGGCGTTCCAAAAGTCTTGGACAACACACAAACGCCGTTTCTGGTTGAGTGAACGCCATCACTGTGTCTGAAAAGAAATGAAAAAATCAATAGCAAAATTACAAAAAAATGAATGCATTTAGTTTTAAAATGGTACCTCTTTCATCTTCCATGCCGTTAACGTGACCTTGAACGTTATTCCCATCTCTAATGTGATCTTCTTTCTAAAGTTTTTATTCTTCCCTTCCAATAACATCATTTAACATGCATTTTCGTAAGTGCGTCCATGCTATGTTACAAATATAGTTTTGATTGCTTTAATTTTTTTTTTTTTGAAAAACGCTTCAGACAAGGCATGAAGCCACTTCATGTAAGGAGCTAACAAGAATGAAAGATGATTATCAAAAAGATAGAGGATGCCAATTGACCTTAATCTTGAAAAGACTAACGTAGGAGTAAAATAGTCAGTAGAAGAGTTTCACATTAGAACGGATACGAAAGAGATCAAATCTTATAATCTTGTATTGGAAATATCTTTTTAACTGATTGAAATCTGATTAAAAGCATCGGTAGATGACGCACAATTATTCAGATTCTGAAAATGTCATTTTAACCATTTGAAGACCGCCTTTGCCAAGCTTAGAATAATGTAACCTATCTTCCCCACATATTTCACGTTCTGGCCTCAGTCACAAAGCAAAGAAAAAAAGAAAGAACTGCAACCGATGTTACCGAGATAGAAGGATGCCAGTGAATCTGAGAGCGTGAAGATTCATCAGCTCAGATGTGGCAACAATACTCCATGTAAGGGCGAATTGTGGCTTTGTAAAGATATATAATACTCCCAATAAATACTTTCCAGTACGGTAGAGGGAGCCCATCTTTTTTGCAGCAACCTTGTCAACGTCTTCAATGTATTTGTTCCAATTCGGTAGAAAAATTTGACATATGTGTATATTTGGTGTACTGTTTTTAAGCACAAATAAATCTTGTTATAGTGACTTGTTATTCTTTCAATCCATCTTAGTTTATCTCTTTTGTTTCACATTAGAACGAATAAGAAAGAGATCAAATCTTGTATTCTATATTGGGAATATCTTTTTAACTGATTGAAATCTGATTAAAAGCATCGGTAGATGACGCACAATTATTCAGATTTTGAAAATGTCACAATTATTATTCAAATTCTGAAAATGTCACAATTAGTATTTAAAATCTGAAAATGTCATTTTAATCATTTTAAGACCATCTTTGCCGAGCTTAGAATAATGTAACCTATTTTCTCCACACCTTTCACGTTCTCGCCTCATTTGCAAAGCAGACAAAGAAAAAGAAAAAAACTTCAACTCGATTTTTTTTGTTGCACAACGACATTTATTTCCTCATTCTTTCGTTACCTCTGTGACATGATCGTCTTCTCAAATGTCTCTATCCTTTTTATAACCTCCTTTTTATAATCTCCTTTTTATAATCTCCTTTTTATAACCTCCTTTTTATAACCTCCTTTTTATAATCTCCTTTTTATAACCTCCTTTTTATAATCTCCTTTTTATAACCTCCTTTTTATAACCTCCTTTTTATAATCTCCTTTTTATAACCTCCTTTTTATAACCTCCTTTTTATAACCTCCTTTTTATAATCTCCTTTTTATAATCTCCTTTTTATAACCTCCTTTTTATAATCTCCTTTTTATAACCTCCTTTTTATAACCTCCTTTTTATAACCTCCTTTTTATAATTTCCTTTTTATAACCTCCTTTTTATAATATCCTTTTTATAACCTCCTTTTTATAATCTCCTTTTTATAACCTTTTTATAATCTCCTTTTTATAACCTCCTTTTTATAATTTCTTTTTATAACCTCCTTTTTATAATTTCCTTTTTATAACCTCCTTTTTATAATCTCCTTTTTATAATCTCCTTTTTATAATTTCCTTTTTATAACCTCCTTTTTATAACCTCCTTTTTATAACTTCCTTTTTATAATTTCCTTTTTATAATTTCCTTTTTATAATTTCCTTTTTATAACCTCCTTTTTATAACCTCCTTTTTATAATCTCCTTTTTATAATCTCCTTTTTATAACCTCCTTTTTATAATCTCCTTTTTATAACCTCCTTTTTATAATCTCTTTTTTATAATCTCCTTTTTATAATCTCCTTTTTATAATCTCCTTTTTATAACCTTTTTTTATAATCTCCTTTTTATAACCTCTTTTTTATAATCTCCTTTTTATAATCTCCTTTTTATAACCTCCTTTTTATAATCTCCTTTTTATAATCTCCTTTTTATAACCTCCTTTTTATAATCTCCTTTTTATAATCTCCTTTTTATAATCTCTTTTTTATAATCTCCTTTTTATAATCTCCTTTTTATAATCTCCTTTTTATAACCTCCTTTTTATAATCTCTTTTTTATAATCTCCTTTTTATAATCTCCTTTTTATAATCTCCTTTTTTCTTACCATTATGTCATTTTGCTCATGGCTCGATTTCTAAATATAGCCATCTGCGCTATGTTACATAATATAAATCACTGTCGGATATGGAGGAAGCAATGAGTGAATGTTATGACCCTCAATGGCTTATACCAAGTATGTTTTGGTGTAGGAACTGCCACAATATATACTGAGAAAGCTGACACTGAAATTGACATCCTAGTGATGCAGAAGAAGTCCCTTGGCTTTCATGAATTTTCTTTTGGCTGAATTTTCATCCTAGAAACATTACCAGAGTTCTTAACATCAAATCAGCAATTTAACAATTTAACAACTAATGCGGCCATGATTGCAGCGTCCTTATGTTGATTTCTGCATGGAATTTTCTTGATTATTTCACATAATAATTGGAATCAATGCAATAAAAGCAGTGGCTTGAGGTGTAACACTTGATAGAGGGAAAGAAGTTTGTGCAGCAGCTATTTCCATTGAGGAAAAGGATTTCTATGCTACGTTTGACCATAAAGGTAGAGCCTTGATTGCAATGTGAGAGTGGGCCATGAGTGAAGTGTCAGATCAGTTGTGCGATACAATTCACGAATATGTCATTTCTACTAAGAATCGAGCTGAATATGAAGAAGAAATTAAGATGTTGATTGATAATGGTTGGTTAAGACCATACCTATAGGAATCTTTGGTATGCCCCCCCCCAATTAATCCTGCGCATGGCTATTGAGCAACATACTAAAGACAAAGTGTGATCCATAATGGATTACTGAGAATGAAATCAACATGTTGATGCTTTCACCGTGAATGCGGATATGTGCACTGCTAAACTACGAGAGTAACATTAGAAGGGGATTAATGTAGCATTGCTGGATTTGAAGAGGGCCTATCTACAGATACAGGTTCATGAGTCACGGTGCCCATTTCAGACAGTAATGATTAAGAGAAAAAGATATTTTTTGACATGCTTGGGTTTTGGCTTAAATGCAGCGCCCTTAATAATGACAACTATCATTAAAACTGTTTTGATGAAAGATGAGTCCAATATGAAAGCTACTTCAGCTTACATTGATGACATTTATGTCAATGAAGACAGAATGTTTGCAGATATGATTCCAATTAAACTAGAATCCAGTTTACTTAGCAAGGACCCTAAACACTTAACCCATTACCCACCAGCATCCCATTAATGGGGCACTAAAATATAAAAAACATTTACATGTAAAAGTTTTCCTTAATTCAGCCGCTAATTGGTTAAAGGATGGAACACTTGTGTTCGGCTTTGAGGTCTGGAAGGAGTGTCACACTTTACGATGCAAGTGAAACTATAATACTTGACTGTTGTACGTTTAATTTTAATTGAAGTGATTATGCAAAAATAATTGCATAAAATCAGCAATTGGTTATTTGATAAGACAGGGGCTCGTTCAAAATTAATGTTTCTTTTTAGAGCTCAATTTAACCATGATACATAAGTTTTGCATTTTAAACTTGAAGTGGAGCTATTCTTTATGGATAATTTTATGAAATAAGCAATAGATTTTCTACAGTGCAATTTTCACTATAATGTAATGTGGACTAAGTCACTAACTAATTGATTTGATACGAAAAATAAATGGCAATTTCACCGATTTTGATGACAATAAAAGTATGAGAGAGTGGAACATTTCTTGATCCTCATTCAATCTCTGTCAACGTCGAGTCTCCCCACTCTGTTGGAGAATGTTTATTTAATGAACATTTGAAGAGGTCATTTGCAAGCACCGAACCAATGGGCCAGTGGTTAGAACTGCCAACTACCAATGCGATGGTTGTAGGTTTAATCCCTTGCTAGAGAAACGTGCTAGTCTAGCCGCACTGATGAGTTGTGATACAGCGAAACAGTACTGTATGTGGATGACTATATATATATATATATATATATATATATATATATATATATATATATATATATATATATATATATATTAGCAGGTTACTCAGCATTGTCCAGTCATAAAATAAGCAAAATATGATATTTTAGTTTAAGCAGATTTCGTTTTCATTATTATAGAGTCAATTCTCTATTGATTATTATATTGTACCCAATATATAGTAGTGATTTCAAAAGTTTTAAAAAATATGACTGGTTTACCATTAGCTAAAATCGAAGCCAAAACATTTAGCACTGCAGTCTTAATTGTGACTATTTGAGCTATCACCAGATGGATAAGAAATAGTTAAAAATGAACCGATTTTAACGTATAAATATATATTTGAGCATACATAAAAGAGCACTTTCAGTTGACTTATGCCTGCTAAGTTCCAATTTTTTCCAATTCTGACTCCTTAGCAGCTATTTTTACCAGCTAAAGACTAAATCAAAGTTGGTCCAAGTCCCCTATATATCAAGTTTCAAGTCTGTATATCAAAAATTGAAAGAGTAGTTTAGTAGAGACAACTCCTCAGACAGACATATAGACAAGATCACTTACATATACACACACATTATATATATATATATATATATATATATATATATATATATATATATATATATATATATATATATATATATATATGGCACATTTCATTAAATAACAAAGATGTTTTTTGTCTATTTTAATTCTATTTTCGATCCTTTCCAACTTCCGAATAACAGTCTTCACTTCTGGCAAGAACTGGCTGATGTAATCACCATGTTTATCATAAGTCCGAGTACTTTTCAATCCTTCAGGATACATCGTCAGGGATAAATTAATTTAAAAAAAAAAAAAAAAAATTTTTTATAAATTGTTCAAAACCAGTAAGATTAATTTATCCCTGACGATGTATCCTGAAGGATTGAAAAGTACTCGGACTTATGATGAAATATGTCACAGATAAAAAACGCTGTCTAAATATACATATCCATATATACACACACACACACACACACACACACACACACACACACACACACACACACACGCACACACACACAAACACACACACACACACACACACACATATATATACTATCTGTACCTGGCCACACATTGCTGTGGCTCAGTTTGTTAAAATGGACAGCATTCCTCAAGAAAAAATGCATTTTTTATTGTTTATTTACTTTTAATATTTTCTGCAATTTTTTTTATCAATAAAAGTTTGTTTTTTTTCCCAAGAAAAGATTAATTTTTTTTATCATAAATTGTTAGGTGAAAGTTGTTTTTTTTTTTTTTTTCAGGAAAACTTGTACTTTTTTTTAAGAAAGTTGGCAGTAAACGTTTCTTTTTGAAAACAATTTTTATTATAAAAAGAAAAGATGAATGCTTCATATGAACACTGTAAGTAGTTAGGTGAAAGTAGAGAAAACTTTGATTTTTTTTTAAAGAGAATGTACAAATTATTTTTTGTCAACAGATGTTAAGAAAATAAACAGAAAATATACTCCCATCATTAACTAATTATGCAAAAAAATAAATAAAATGTTGATTTAGTGTTTCAACATTCGAACAACGTTCGGCTGAATCCGGTGATTGCCGGTTGAACCCAAACAATAATTGTAATCCGGGAGGGGGGGGGGCGTCAAATTCTGCATGAGTATCATTCTTTTTAATTTCGTCATTTGTTTAATTTTTTGAGTGGGCTATCAGCGATAGCAAACTAACAAATTTAACCAAAATGCAAAAAATTCAACAATTAAATAATTTTAATAACTGCTCAGCTTCTAATACAAATCATAATAAATCAATCCCCCCTCATTGGAAACACTCAAGGGAAGGACAAAACCAAATTATTGCCAGTATGTTTAGAAGAGGTCGTTTTTTTATTTTTCAATATTTTAAGCAGATTTGACACTCAGCTACCAGATTTTTATGAGTCACTCGGTAACTTACGATAAAACTTGCGAAGTATGCGCTGTTTTACGGTTGTTGTAAAAATGGAATGAAAAATTAAATTTCGCTCCGTTATAGCCAGTATGTTTGGGAGAGGTTCTATTTTTTTTTTTTCAATATTTTAAGCAGATTTGATACTCAGCTACCAGATTTTTATGAGTCGCTCGGTAACTTACGATAAAACTTGCGAAGTATGCGCTGTTTTAGGTGTATCAGAAGCGGCCATTATAAATGCGTGATAAGAACTTTAATAATTCAACTTAATATCTTTCGAAGCTTATAACTACTTGAAAAATGTAATTCAAACTCTAATTTTTTTTTTTCAATTAGAGGATCAAAGACCAAATTTTAAAAAAATAACAGGTTTAATAGCAAATTATGCAATATTTGTTTTTTAAAATCCGTTTTTTTAAAAAAGATTTAAAGAAAATCAACGAAATTTTCTTAGTTCGATTATAAAAAATTTATATATAAATTCCAAAAAATCACTTACCTATAAAAAATACTATTCAATGAGTACTTTCATTCTTTATTGTTAAGAATTTATCCATATTTATATTTTATATTCCATGTCCTTTTTAAATAAAATACTTTTTAAGCAAGTATTCAAAAAAAAAATGCGCAATCTGATGTTTTTCACAGTTGAAATAAAGGGAGACAAATATCTGCTATTTTTTTTGCGTTGAATCTTTGGTGACTCTAAGCGTCACAATTAATGTCTCTTTCTATTGTGTGCTGTAAACCAAAATTAGTATTTGGGGGCCACCGTAGGTAAAAACTGAACACATTCACTTAATAGTTTTTGCCGTTTAAAAATAAACCCACTCTACCGAATTTTTTTAAATTTCTTAATGAAATACATGAGTTTTTAAATTATGTATTTTATTTCTACTTTATCGAGTAAATTTTTTTTAATATCTAAAAACATTGAATGAAATAGAAAAAATTGTCATCAGCATCGGATATTCACTTGACTATGTAAGCATCACATGAGCTTTCACTTAAAAAAAATCAACGTGGTTTTTTTAAAAAAAAGGTTTTACACTTTGGATTTTACAGGTAAATTTCCAAAAACACTTCTATTTTTTGTTTTAAATTAGAATATTTTATTTATTGATCTTTTATCGTCAATTTGTGATATATAAAACTTTGGTGCATAAATTAATTATTTACTTTTTAACAGACATTTCAAAATGAAATTAAAAAAAACGTTTGTCTAAAATATATTCGGTTTATTGGAAAGAGCATAAAATTTCACATTGACCCTGAAAATATCGTAAAAATTTAACCAATAGAAAAAGTTTGATAGATTTTTAAAGTTTAAAAATTGAAATAAATTAACTTGTAAAATTCAATTGATTTCATTACGTAAAAAACATGGCTGCATAAATGCGCGCAGGCACTTTGTAAACACTGTTTTTTAAAAAATAGAAAATAATATTTCTATTATTTTTTAAACAACTTGAATAGTTTATTTTGGAAATATATTTCACTTTTAAAAGAGAAATTACGAGTTTTTTTATATTTTATTCACAGTTTTGTGTTAGGGGTGTCAAAAATTCCACAAAAATCTGATACACCTAGCGCTGTTTTACGGTTGTTGTAAAAATGGAACGAAAAATTAAATTTTGCTACGTTATTGGCAGTATGTTTGGGAGAGGTTCTATTTTTTTTTTTTAAATATTTTAAGCAGATTTGACACTACCAGATTTTTATGGGTTGCTCAGTAACTTACAATCAAACTTGCGAAGTACACACTGTTTTACGGTTGTTGTAAAAATGGAATTAAATTTCGCTCCGTTTTAATCTTTTTTTTTTATTTTGCCCCCCCCCCCCCCAACGAACATAACGAAAAGAATAACATTCAACAATTGTACTTTATAAATATAAAACACGAAATATATATATATATACATATATATATATATATATATATATATATATATATATATATATAAAATTATTCACGAAAAGGAAATAATTCCATTTTTAAACGAAAACAGTCAGTTTGGTATATAAAAAAATCATGACATCTACACTAACCCTTTCCCTCTCTCTCTCTCTCTCTCTCTCTCCCTCGCTCCCCCTCTCTCTCTCTCATCTACTTAATATACCTTGCTGAACAAGCAAAAGGCAGTTAAAATTTAAAACCTAAAAATTGAACACCCCTCCTCTCCTTACGCCCTCCCTTTTTTCTTTACCATCCTCTCTCCCCCTCCCCTCCCTATATCCATATATCTCCACCCATGCCTACCTGAATCTGCTACCCCCCCCACACACAATACAATCTAATGTATCTTAACCTTCAAAACTGAAATATTGTCAATACCCGTTTCCCTCCTTATTATCTCCTACCTCACCCCCCCCCTTTTTCTTTCTTTTTTCTTTCGTATTTCTTGTAAAACACATCTTCCTAATACTAACAACCACTTTTGTAAGGTCTGACGAGGCTGTTGGATCGTAAACATGGTCCAACATCTGAAACACACACACACACACACACACATATATATATATATATATATATATATATATATATATATATATATATATATATATAGACATATGTATATATATAAATTGAAATTCTGAGTTAAATTGTGTAGAATTAAAAAAAAAATTATTGTTTGACAAAGAAGTACAAATAATTAAAATTTTTTCCTTAATCCATGGATTTTCAATGAATGGCTTATTTCATCGGAGGAAATGTTGTTAGCAAAATAGATGTGGGTAATTATAAATTTTGCTTATTAGCACACACACACACACACACACACACACACACACACACACACACACGCATATATATATATATAAATAAAATCATGTTAATTTATAGGTGTTATAATAATTTTATTATTTCAGACAGTTGACTGTACTATAGCAAAATATGCTTTAAAAAATTATATCATTTATATAAACGCATTAGGTACGTTCTCTCTCGGATCAATTGAAATATGCAGTTAATCTAGAAGCTGTGGATTGGAGTACAAAATACATTGTTTGTTTTTTTTAAATTTTTATTTTCAATAGAAATCGTTCCAGACAAGGCACAAAGTCACTTGGAGATGAGAAAAAGATATTACTCATGGATAAAGACTTGCTAATGATAAGTGGTTAGATGGAAGAGATTTTGACTTAGAAAACAGCAATTCTTCTCTCTTTGCCAGAAACATTACTCATGGAATGTGAGGATAAAATAAGGGAAGCAGGATTTACAAGGCTGCCGAAAATAAACCCAATGTCCACTTTTTACTCTTGTTGTGCCTTTCAATCTCAGACATGTTCCTTTTCTTCGTGAGATTCTCATGGATGACTTAGCTCTTCATCCCAAAACTTCTTTGTCTTTCTTTCTCATCAAATCTTTCTTAGAGTTTTTATATTAGATCTATTACTCTTTTTAATTCTCATAAAGTCGGTTGTCGCTGTTGTTATAAGCACTTTTTCACACCTGAGGCTATTTCCTGTCCCTGCAAATCTACTGTCAGGCCATGTATGAAATATTTTTGTCATATTTAGGTTGGTGGATCTCAGTCCCATTTGAGAGTTATCAAGAAATGTATCTGTAATTTAAGTAGTCTCGCCCTTTCTGCACTGCAAACTCTCTCTCACAGACGTGATGTTGCTAGTCTCAGTTTTTTTTTTTATAAATACTATTATGGCATGTGTTCTTCAGAATTATCTGATTTATTCCCTGCTTCCTTTGTGCCGGCTCGTTTGACTCATTGGTCTAGTGGTCTTCATCAATTCACTGTTTTGAAATCTCATTCTAATATACCTTCCTATTTCAGTAGTTTCTTTCCAAGAACTGCAATCTTCTGGAACTCTCGTCCTGTTGACTGTTTTCCTCTTTTTCAAGACTAAGGTTAATAGGCATCTCCTGTCTTTTTGATAAACATCTTTTGTTCATGTTAGCTCCTTGCATCAAGTGGCTTTATGCCTTGTCTGGAGCGATTTCTATTTAAAAAAATATTAACATTTGTTGATAAATCAGTAGCATCAGCAGCCAACAGTTACAGCTTTCAAATAAACAGGCACATCCTTTATTATGTCACATTGTTTTTGGCAACTCCCATTCATTTTTTATGACATCATCTTATTTCAAGGAAGTATATACATATACATATATATATATATATATATATATATATATATATATATATATATATATATATATATATATATTCTGAAACATTTGTTATGGGAGGAGAGGATTTTGTCTGTTGCATGTATATTTCATTACATCTGTCTCTTTCTCATTTTGCATGATTATTCAGTATATTTAACTAATTTCAAACTTTATTCTCTTTTCATGTATTCAGAAACAAATTTAAAGAATATTAACTAATAAATTTATTTATGAATTATGTTCATGTAACTTAACATAAGTCTTTCCTGGTTCATAGCTATTTATTATTTCCAGTGAAATGTTATTGTAATATTTTGGAGAGGGAGGATTTTGTCTGTTGCATGTATCTCATTATGTACGTATCTTTGTATCTATGTATGTAATCGTAATACATCTAGTGTGTGTGTGTGCATATTTATACGCGATAAAGTTCACCATACCTTTTTTTTCCATTATATTAGTCTTCTGGGATCAATTCTTCCTGTCACTGGTCAATGAGCTGTAAAGAGCATCTAAGACGCAAACATGACACCAATTTTCTAGCATAGATCACTTTATTTTGCCCATGAGTGAACTGGGGGACCCCTCGCATTGTTGATTCAAGCTTTTTTTTGTTTCTTTTTCCAACGCATTTTTGCGCCAATCTCAAGGCATCTGTTCCACTCGAAATCGGAAACCAGACTAACTTGCATGCAAGAGAAAATATATCTTCCTCTCTTTCTTTTATGCTTTCTCTCTTTCTCTTTCTTTCTATGTTCTTTCACACATATATGAATGACCTATTTCAGGTGCTATCGTCGACCCTAGCTACAGTGTTTTGGGACCATGCCTAGTGTACTGTAGCGGGGTCGAGAATTTTTGTCATGACGTGTGTTTCTTTGTTTGTATCTATGTATGTAATCATGATACATCTACTGAGTGTGCATATATATATATATATATATATATATATATATATATATATATATATATACACAATAAAGTTTCCATACATTTTTTTTCTATCATGGTCTTCTCTGGAATTAATTCTTCCTGTCACTGGTCGATGAGTTGTAAAGAGCATCTAAAACAAAAGGATGATGTTGATTTTCTTCCACAGATTACTTCATTTTGTCTTTGAGTAAACTGAAGGACTTCTTCACATTGTTGATTCAAGTATTTTTGCATTTCTTTTTCTGACGCATTTTTGCACCGAACTCGACGCGTCTGTTTTTCTCAAAATCAAAAATCAGACTCAATTTGCATGTGAGAGAAAAGATATCTTTCTCTTTTTCTTTCATGCTCTCCCTCTGTGGCAAAGAAGTTGCAGGGAAGAGAAAAGCGCATCACTTACTAGGTTTTGAAGCTGGTTTTGTACTCTATCAAGCCAGGATAGGGTGTGCCGAGCAGTCCGTGCCCAGATATGGCAACAGTACTCTATTTTAGGGTGTAGCTGGCTCTTATACAAATAAAGGATTGCATCAGCAGTGAAATCACTTCCTTCAGTTCAGATTGTTGTGCCAGTAAGTTGCATCTTAGGAAGATCTGGTTCCAACGAAAATCTGGTTCCAATGAAGATCTGCCAAAAGAGCATGTTTAGATTTGTAAAAATAAAAGCAATAAATTAATCAATGGAATATTGTTAAGATTAAAAATTGCTCCTCTTCGTCCTGTTGCTTTTTCATGCACATCGAGGACGTGTTTTCAGCACTCAGTTGGCAGGATAAAACCGAAATAATATTGAATATAATGGCAAGTCCTGGGAACATGTTTACCAGAAAAAACAGTTGGAAATAAGTCATTCACCATTCACTATGACTATGCAGCTATGTACCTAGAAAAGGGAGCTATTAAACCGGACATAGTGATATGGGCAAGGAGAAAGAAGCAACCTTAGTAGAAGTTAGTGCCTCCAATGATAGCTGGGTTAAACAGAGCTGAGAAGGAAAAAAATAACGAAATACCAAAGTCATGTGTATTA
>NC_136499.1:17045610-17110610 GCF_053919585.1 Euprymna scolopes | reverse complement strand
ACACTGTAGAGATCCCTAGATGTAAAAGATCTTTTTACTCCAATAGTTTCTTCCCCAGAACCGCAAGACTCTGGAATTCCATTCCAGGTCCCTGCTTCCCCAACAGTACTGACGTGCAGAAGTTCAAGTGTAACGTGAACCGACACCTTGCTGCCCAAATCCCTACATAGTACCCCAGTAGTTGTTGCCCCTGATAGTAGCCCCCTACACCAAAGTGGCAATTTGCCTTGTTTGGGGTGAAAATGTAATTAAAAAAAAAAAAAAATGTTCAGTGTAGCAACTATGTAATATTTGTCTATATAAATAAAAATATTATATATATATATGATGATGATTGCAACGTCTTGTAAGACGAGTGCCACTCCCTCAGACACTTAAAGTCCATGAGCCCAAAAATGACTTCCATCGCCACAGGACCATTTTAATAGACAAATGCATGAGGGAGTATCTATACACAGATGATGTTACAGAGTCTTAGTTTTGTACGACAGCTAAGTCTCTCTCTCGGTTGAAAATGTTGAGATCCAGCAACAAGCAAGAGCAAGATAGCCAGCAACAAGTTAAAATGCAGACCAGCTTAATGCGGGTACTGGTCTCCCGCTTTATGGTGTTTTTAAATCAGAGATTTGCTTCTCCTAGAAAGGTTGCCTTCACCATGGCTTACGGGCGACCCCTCTACCCCAACACACACATACATACACACAAACACACACGGTGCTAGTTGGCTGTTAACTCCGAAAAAGGGTTCATTCACCCTTTGGAAGGTCTTGTTTTTAATCCTTCAGTCTGGTGGGGAACCAGTTTAGTCGCTGGTGACCCGCCCATGATGCAGGTAGTACGTGGTTACATGGTACCAGTAGCATATGACATGGCCTGACGTATATATATATATATATATATATATCTTCTATATATATAAAAGCGAAAATGTATGTATGTATGTATGTATGTATGTATGTATGTATGTACGCTTTTCCTCGATGTCCATAAAAGGCTTCTTTCAGAGAAGCGCTCGCTCACTTTGCAACTTCTTAAAACTTTTTATATCATCTATAAATTGTAATATCTTAACCACGGAGCTCGCCTGTCTATTTAATTTTATTGACTTTCAAACGTTAATTATTCCACATTTCCCGCATCGGCACGCGTTACATTCGGTTTTCGTCATAAAAAAAGCAAAACTCGACTCTAATAACAGGCCGAAAACCCATTTCCCACCTCTCGGGAGCTGGTCCCCCCTTTCCCTCCCCCCTCCCTCTCTCTCCACATTAAAAAACGGCCTTGTGCCTAATTTGCTCAATGGGGAAGCAAATAAATACAACAAGCCTAAAGCCAGTTGTCTCAAGAGAGCTAAGTAACGTTTGTTCAATGTCGACTTCGTCATATCAGACTGTAGCTTTCATTTCGCTCCTCCTAATAAACAGGGAGCGGTTTTTTAAAAACAAACAAACCGATTTATTCACCTCATTCAAAACTGTCCTGCACAAAATGCTTACTGCTGAATACCTATCGCCGTCACGTCAATCAAAAACGCGCACCTATTTTTTTTAACACTTTACTATTTTCCAACTGTGCATCGTGAAGGCATCGTTTTTTTTTCACGGGCACCTGTTTTTTTTTCACATTTTTGGGTTTTTTCCACATACCCCGAAAAACACCCGGGCAACGCCGGGTACCCCTCGCTAGTCTATCTATAAATATAAAAGCGAAAATGTGTGTATGTATGTATGTTTGTATGTGTGTTTGTGTGTCCGCTAAAAACTTTCGACAGACATGACAAAAATTCTCAAACCCGGTATCATATTGAAGCTCAATCCTTTGCACAAAAAATATTGGCCAAAAACGTTAATTTTTTCACCCCGAAATCGACAATTTCCGACAGGGGAGGGTCAACAAAAACGGTCCTCTCATGACGACGACCAGTTCTACGCATGCGTCATATGACGTCATGACCTGATTTACTGTAAATACTTGAAGAACTGACTAAATTTCATGTACGTCGCGTTAACTCAGTTGGTTAGTGCGTTGGTTCATTTTCTAAACGTTTTGGGTTCGAATCGTGGTGTGAGATGTCTTTTTTTTTTCGATTTTTTAAATTTAAATATTGAACCAGTGTTATTTAAGCCATTTTTCACGTAACGTCCGTTTTTCTGTTTTTTTTTTTACTTCGCTTATCCACCCCCGATCACACACCCAAAAACACCCGAGTAACCACCGATTTTTTAAATTTTAATATCGAAACAGGCTTATGTAAGCCATTTTTCACGTGTTCGTTTTTCTGTTTTCTTTTTTGGTTTTTTCGATTTTTACATTTAACATCGTTCGTTTGCCTTACGTTAGTTTTTTTTTTGTGTTTTTTTCCCGATGTTTTGATTACCCCCCCCCCCGCTTAAGTTTTAACGTTCGTTTTTATGTTTTCTTTTTTTACTTCACTTATAACAAACCTGATCATTGACCTCATTTGCTGAATAGCTATTGCTTACGTTGTTGTCGTCATTGTCATCGTCGTAACGCTCTACGACTTCCGTGCACGCACCTATCAATTTGGTTCTTACTTAAATAAATTCAAACATCTTTCAGTAACTCATTCTGGCTGGCCGATTTTATTTTCAAACTTCGCCCGCCCCAGAGCTTTGGGTTCGATCCTACCAGTTTTTACCCTACCCCCGGTTTCTTTTTTATTTAACAGCACATACACCTCCAAAGACCCGGGCAACTCCGGGTACCCCCGCTAGTACGTTCATAAATCAGAGTCCATTTTCTGTAGGCTGTTTTTGAACCCAGTCAACGACGAGTACTTTTGCTAATATATATATATATATATTTTTTTTTCTTGTTGATTTTTTAAACGATAATGCGGTCAAGTAGCGTCTTCACCTTGAAGATCTTTTTACTAAGACAATCGCCCATATTTTATTTGTACGTAAACAAATAATATTTGTATTTATTTCTTTTATTATTTTTAAAAACAGTAATATACGGACACACACACACAAACATATATATATATATATATATATATATATATATATATATATATATATATATACACACTAGCAGTTCCGCCCAGCTTTGCTCGGGCCCTATGTACTGTTCATAAGTTTATGTGCATATGTATATATTAAAAAGTGTGAATATAGATAAATTGAATGCAATATAGACTAATGATTTAAAAAGTATTAAAAAAAAAGACTCATGCGCCACCACCGAGAATCGAAACCAAAACGTTCAGCTCACGATTTATTTTGCCTCTGCCGTCAATGACTGGGCTATGAAAACATGTTTACTGCAAGGCTAAAAATTAAAACATAAATCAATAGCTACTACGTTATGCATTCGTAATCCGGCGTTCGACCTTCACCTGGCAAATTTAATTTTTTTTAATTTTCACACTTTTGCACCGATTTTTCCGAACTAAAACCCAAATATAAAGTTTTGCATTGATTCAGATACCTTATATATGAAGTTTCATGTCTGTAGACCAAAAATTGTAGGCAAAATGGTAGGCAAAATTTGTTAAACAAAAATATATATGTATATATAAATATATATGACAACAATTTTGTGTTTACTATAAACTTTTTACGCAAATATTATACAAGTATAAATCATGTAGAATATCTGCATGAATATAATTACACGTAATAGTTAACTAAAGATGATTATCCCATTAGAAAACCGAAGCAACTAATAGGGAATTAATTAAAATGAATGTTTAAAAGAATATGCAAATTAGCTAGATCTTTTGCTAGTGAATGCAATTCCAAAACCCATATATAACAAAATTGTATTTTCTTTTTAAATAAATAGAAAAGAGGGTTTTTAATATGAATATCAATACACGCAAAAGAAAAACGAATTTATAGGAGTGTATATATATATATATATATATATATATATATAAAACATGGTCCACGGAAAATGCAATCGTTTAGCCCAGAGGAAATCTCGAAATAAAGACGAAATGTTCATGAACACATAATTGGGTTTGTTCCTTTTTATTTCTCTATTTTGTCGGAATATTGTTTACATTGTTCTCATTTTATATATATATATATATATATATATATATATATATATATATATATATATATATATATATAACTAGTAGGGAGACCTACCGTTGTCTGGGATTGAATGAGGATCAATAAATATTCCACCCTCACATACCTTTATTGTCAACGAAATCAGTCAAATTGCCTATTTTTTAAATCAAATCGATTACTTGCTCTAGTTAGGAACCTCCCTCCCGCAATGTACCGGAAGTAAGTCCTGTAATGAATTAGTCCACAATAAATTGTAGTCTACAGTGTACTGTGGAGAATCTACTGTTGATTTTATAAAATTATCTGCAAATAATGGCTTCATTTAAAGTTTAAAATGCAGACGTCAAATACTATGGTTCAATTGTGCTCTGAAAAGTAGCATTCATATCAAATGAGCCTCTGTCATATTTTATGAAATTATTTTTAAATAATCACTTGAATTAAAGTTAAACATGTAAAAATTAAGTATTATGGTTCAATTGCTCTCTAAAAAGAAACATCCATATCGAACGCGCCCCTGTCTTATCAAAGACTTTTTGCTTGTGCGGTGATAAAACTTCTCAAAGGCATTTGTGATGTTAGGTTGTATAAAAGTGTTAACTTTGGTCAAAATCAGACTTCCTTCTTCAATCCTAATTTTTTTATTATCGATTTTCGATACTTATCAGATGCATTCTGATACAAAATCTACATAAGAACACTCCCAGACACACACATCAATAAACCTTCTGCGTGAAATTTAAAAAAATCGGCCCAGCCATTTCCGAGTTCATAGGAAACGAACTCACACAGACACAAAGTTCTTTATATATATATATATATATATATATATATATATATATATATATATTACTTTATTTGTTTTTACATAAGTAGTAATGTGTTGCTACACAGTCATGAGCATATTTCTGCTAGCTAGTTTTTAATAACTGGAGACCTCTTCAGGCTCCTGAAGAGGTCTCTAATGCGGAGAAAAGCACACTTTTTTTTATCGTGTGTGTGAAGAACAGTGAATTACAGTGCATAATGCATGTCATTATATCTCGAAAACTACTTCTCTCTGCCAAAGTTAAAATGTATTGTTTTATTCAGCAGAGTCTAAAACCTATAAAAGTCGTCAGTTTAAAGGAAATGGTGAAAGTAGCTAGAGAATGTACATAACAGACAAGCAAAGAAAATATTTAAATATACAGTATCACTGTAGGAGAGAAAAGTGGGTTTCAGATTACAGTATACTGGTGGGTAATTCAAAACGTAACCAACAGAAGAGTTAAATAGCTCAAAATGCAATAAAGCTATCTCTGTATGAGAACGTAAAGATCCAATAAGCAAAATAAAAGTAAAGGACACGGAAGGGCTGAGTTATGGATAGGATCATTGCTACACCATCTTTCCCTTAGGTTATAATTCAGGTTTATTACTGCAGGCAGTAGGAAACGAATTGAAGTATGATGAATGCATCTTGGATTAAATTGACATTTTATCAATGAGACGAGTTGGTAGGTTCAAAAGTTATTTAATGATTCAAATGCAACTTTTTCTTATTCACAATGGAAAAGAGTCAGAATATTTCTGAATTTTTGAGATGAGGATTGATAATCGATATTATTTGGATTATTAGGACTACTATTCTCATCTTAAATGTCATTTTCACAACGTTTTGATCAATGTAACCTCCGACCTTCTTCAGGTGTATCTTGTTAAACTCAGAAATATGGAAATTTGCATGGAATTTAGAACAGAACTCTTTATTTAATTCACAGAAGTAGTATGCCATAATTTTATCAGCCATGACTGGGTATAAGTTCTAAATAATTCATAATTTTGAGTGTTGCCTGTATTGAACATTGAACCTACAACCTCCAAAAGAGTGTAACTTACAATTGAATTTTATCAAGCACTTTATCCACTATGCCATAGTTCATTGTGGTATTTTGATGGAACGAGAGCATGTTACTCTCATGGATTAAATAAAGGGTTCTGTTTGAAATTTAGTGCAGATTTCCAAGTTTGACAGAAAGATTTCAGAGTTTGACATGATCCGCCTGAAGAAGGTCGGAGGTTACATAAACTGAAACGTTGTGAAAATGATACTTAAAATGAGAAAAGTTGTTTTAAGAATCCAAATAATACAAAGAGTCAAAATATTCAAGTTGTTCATAGTGTTCTCCAGTCTTTTTGCTGTATTTTATGTAAGACTAGCCGTGGGGGTGAAAAAATAATTTAAACAACTTTCAAACAGTTTTTATTTTAAGGTAATTTTTTTTTAATATAATTTAGAATGATAAATAATTTAAACAACTTATTTAGCAACATTACCCTTATTTTTCATAAATATAGTTCGACTGATGTTTAGGAAGAAACTGTGAGAACCGTGTTTCTTCTCTGTTACACTTTTCTCCTTTTCGACACGCATGTGTGTCATTAACCATAATGCAACATACAAAATGGCGACTAAGATATGCTCGCACATGTGGTACATTAAGTCAGTAAAGTTCAAACTATATCAAATCTTCATAGATATTCACTGTTAATAAATAAATTATTGCATAAAGCTATTCTATTTAATGTTTGGTTGCAAGTTATAACAAGTTGAGTCATACATAACAAATGTTTAAACAATATGCTGGGTTTTTAATATGGTTATACAAGCAAATTGAGCAGGACGTGATAGGGTTTGACTTGGTTCATAATATGCAACAAGGGAGATAAAACCTGTTCATAATATCGATTTCAGTTGAACATGTTTTCATAAAACTAATACTTTTCTGTAACATAAACAATTCGTTTTTTTGAACAGAAAATACACAGAAGATGCAGCAAAAATGAGTTCATTAACATTTCTATCAAAATAGTTTCTATTGTATTTAAAATATAAAACTGGCCCAAATGAGATAAATTATTAAGCACTAATATATTCATAAAATATTCAGAAAATAATATTGTGCTACATAGTTCAATACAAACAATAAAATCACATTGTAAGAGACAATCTTTAATTTACTCTTTCAGTCTCTCTTGGAAAATATTGTTCTTTTTTCCCCTGTTTCTTTTGAATGTTCCCTTTTTATGTAACATTTTGTTGACTTTTCTCTTCGGTAATAAACGGCTGCACGTCAAAATCCTTTTTCACACCGCTACAACAATGGTCATATATTATGATATTTGAAAATGAGACTATATCAAAGGGAGGCCAGTCTCATATCCAGGATTGCCAGATTGACCTTTTTAGAGTCAAATTTTGTGAATTTAGCCTTTTTTTAAGTCAAATTTTGTGAATTTAGCCTGTTATAAAGTCAAATTTTGTGAATTTAGCTTTTTTTAAGCAGTTGCGCCTTCAAAAGTTGTATTTGACCTTTTCAAAGCATAATGTACAGATTAACTAAGTAAAGGAACAAGCAATATGTTATATAGCTAATTATTTTTAAGATAATTATGTTTTTTAGTAATAGCAAATTAATGTTCCTTTCTTGCAACAATATGCAATTCATAAAAATAGCAATAAAAAAATGTGGTTATTTAAAAAATAATGAGGCACAGCTTTCATGGCAATATATTATAGGTTGGTTAAAAAATAATGTCGTTTTTTAGATATAGTTGAACGCCAAAAAATGACATTATTTTTGCATCAACATAATAACTTAAGAAACAGCTTATAAAAATGCAGGGATAGGGAGTCTGAATGACTATGCCAGAGAATTTCTCCCGAGCATGGTAAAGACAATTCACAGAAGTGAGAAACCCATTCTACATGATAGCAAACACTTATTTCCCATGCTGAATGCATTACAGCATTTGTGGAATATCCCCGTCCTATCCAAGATAATCATGTTGACACACCAGTTTCAGTGGATCATCGAAGTTAAGCAATGTTGAACCTGGTCAGTATTAAATGGGTGACCATTTGGGACTTTCAGGTGCTGTATGTGCTCTCTGCTTATCTCAACATTGTTTCCAGTCGTCTTGGACTTCTCCTTGTTACTGGACCAAACAGTGTCAATTCAGAGAAGATGTGGTTGGGATTACACAACACATACCTCACTATTACATATGCAGTATCCTTTGCATTTCGAGACTAAACGAAAGTATGAAATCTAAGATAGAAATTCCACCCAGGTAGTGAGTTAATGAGCCTTTGTATTGTTTATCATTGTCAAAATTATTTTTTGTGCGTGCCGTGGATTTGTGTGAAAGAGTTTAGTTTACACCGCGTGTTTCGTTCAAACACATTCATCTCATTTTAAAATAACGGGGTCACCATCGTTTGTTGCGGACCAGGATATGATAATCCTAACTTGCTACAAAAAAAAAATAATGAAATGAATGGAATGAAGGAAACAAAAACTCAATTGCTGAATAAAATAAACATGTCGTTTATTTTCTGTTGAAAAATGAATGTTTTAGGTGTAACACATGTTCATGTCCGCACGTGGAAAGAGGAGTGAGTAAAGTAGTGGAAATGGGAATGACAGTCCAGCGTGTAGACAAAGAAAAAGATAGAGGGTTGACATCAGTAAAGCTGCACGCACATGTTAGCAGTCAGCTATGCGGAGGTGTTCTCAGTCACAAGTTGTGGACGCACACTTGCCTGGTTGGCAAGTCAAGGCAAAAGGGAAGAAAGGAGTACTTGAATGTTTGTTGTTGATTTTTATACCAGGGTGAGTGTTCTGACTGGGCATGTCTGGATTTCACTTAAAAGGAAGTAACACCACAGCTCGGGTGCGTGCGCACAATGTGTGTGTGTGTGTATACGTATGTATGCTTGTGAGTGTGTGTATGAGGATGTGTATATGCGTGCATGTGTGTGTGTATATGTGTGCGATGTTGTACGTTCTTTGCATTGGTCAGTGTATTTAATAAATATATACTTGCACTCGTCAGTCATTGTATTGTTGGGATTAATTTTCCCTGAAATAAAGTTCAATTCTCACACGTGAGAATGCAACAACAAATCAGCAGAAAAGTTCTTATCAGAAATGTGACGACAGTTTGAAAGAAAGGAATACAACCAAGCATCTGATATTTAAGCAACTTTACTGGGTAAGTAAAATGAGATATAATGTAAAATGAAAACAGATTATTGTACAGAATGATGAAGATGATTAAGGGTTTGCGAAATGTGGTTCGCTAGAACTTATCTGAGTTTGGATAACAGATGGTCTCATCCCACATTTCTGGCTCTTTTTGTGTAGATGATTAACAGTTCTGCTTCATCGTATAATGGAAGTGAATGCTGAATTCTTACCACCGTCTTGGTCCGGGAAGAAGACAATATTTAATGGGTAACATGAAACAGAAGTGGGGTGGCTTTCAGTGGCTGCCGTCGTGGGCTTCACATCGAAGTTCCAATCTCCAGCTGGGGTCAAAAAAGAGCCTGAGGCAAAATTTCCCAAGGTTTTTATAGTTTAATACATGTGACCCCTAAGGGGTTGGGAATAGGAGATCACTGCTAGCCAATCCACAGAGAATAAGAGGGACAAGCACCATTAGCAGGAGGAGCTACATAAATAAATTCCAATAGTATATTATTAACGTTTGTTAAAAATTATAAAATTAATGAAGAGACGCTAATACTTGCACCAATATTATATTAGGAGTTGGTCTTAACACATTCTTCTAAGAACCAGTATCTTTATATGAAAGCTCTGAGAAAAAGCAACTTGTTGAAAAAAAAAAAGCAAACAAAACAAAAAACAAAAACAAACAAAAAAAAAACAACAATTATTTAATAATTTAGAATGTGAAATCAATTTCACATATAAATTTAACATAAAATCATCACCCATTTTTAAGCAATCCTCGATAGCATTTTACGGTAATTAAAAAGATTTTATTTTGTAAGGGAAATAAATTCAGTGCATTTTTTTTTTTTTTTTTTTTAGAGAGAATGGATTGGGTGGGGCGGGGCACTAGGGCAGGTTATGCTGAAAAGTTATTAATAAAAATAAAAGGTTCTGTTGATTTAGATGGTTACAATTTTATAAGAATTTTCATTTTTTTTGCCACTCAGTCTAAGGATTTCATTTGTCTCACCCCCAATAAAAGCACAGACTTAATCTTCCTTATAAAAAAAAAGAAAAAAAGAAAAATCTGGTTAAAACGTTATCCGTTTCGACAATGCCATACAAATGGGAGACCACTTTACGTTAAATTTATATACAAAATCGATACACACTCTAAATTCTAAAATATTTTTTTAACGTGTTCACATGTAATCGTCAAAAAAAAAAGTAAAATTTTATTTTTATTTTTTTGTGGGACGAAGAATCATTTAACGAGGCTCCCTCATCTAAAAATTACAACTTTATATTATTTATTCCTTTTTTCTTTTCTTTTTTTCTTCATTTGTTCTTATTTTTGGTGTTAAATAATTTGAATAAGGAAAAAAAAAAAAAAAAAGAATGAAATTAAAAAAAATGTAAAATCAAATTAAAAAATTAAATGTAAAACCAAAAATAAAACGTAATAATTAATTATTATTTTTCTCATAATGCAAGGGAAGTAATGCAATAAAAACTTATAGAAAGTTATCTCCCTTTTCCTTAGGAGACGTTTTCCCTTCCTTTAAAAGTGAAATCTATTTTATCTTTTATAATACTACGCGATATGTACCTCGGCGTCCACTTAGAGGAGGTGTACGTGTGTGCGGGAGTAATACCCCCCCCTCTCTATTTTTCTGAATCACATTATTGACGAGATACATTATTTGAAAAGAAATGATGTTGGGAAATTAGTCAAAAACAATTTGCCTACTCATTTGTGATGTAGATGTATTTGTGTTAAAAATGTTTAATCTATAATATAAATCTCACCTGTCTGTTTAAATGTATGTATGTATGTATGTATGTATGTATGTATGTATGTATGTATGTATGTATGTATGCCTAAAACTTTCAACAGAGGCGACGCATTTACACAAAATCGGTATTATTTTAAAGCTCGACCCTTTGGACAACAAATATTGAAATATTGTCTAAAACTATTAATTCCTTCACCCTCAACTGGGCACTTTTCTATAGAGAGGGGCTGCTTTTTTGCGCCGATATTTTCGAAAGTCATCCCCTTTTATCGATTGACTAGCCTTAATTCAAACCTACGTCACTTCCGGTTTGGCGATGGGTGCAGCAGCAAAGACATCACGTTTTTTTCTTCATGTTCTTTTCCTCCTTCGCAGTACGGGTTCGAGCCTGCCTGTCTACTACCACTTTTTGTTTTTGCTCAACACACGCCTCCAAACAACCGGGCACCCAAGCTAGTATTTAATAAACGTTATAAACATTTTAAGCTCCATAATTATTATTTGTTAGCAAAGTGATTTTGTAGAGATATAGGGTACTGCCAGGCGGGAAAGATTTTCTAACTCGGTAGAGGAAGCCCCCCTCCCACTATTTTGCAGTAGACTTGGAACTATCTTCTTTGTATTAATTCCAATTCATGTTACTTGCGAATGTTAAGCCGAGGAGCTTGAATGTTGGATTCTCTGGAAGTATGCTATTAGCCATGACAATAGATCGTTAGGAAGTTTTTATATATATATATATATATATATATATATATATTTAAAAAAAATATTTTTTAAAATTTATTTTTCACCCCAAACAAGGCACAGTGCCACTTTGAAGTAGGGGCTACTATCGGGGACATAAGTTGCAGGGAGATGAGTAGCAAGATGTCTATTCACATTACACTTGAACTTCTGCATGCCAGTACAGTTGGGAAGCAGAATCCTGGAAGGGAGTTCCAAAGTCTAGCAGTTCTGGGGAACAAACTATTGGAGTAGAAGGCTTTTTTACACCTAGGGATCTCTACTGTGAAGGGGTGAGATTTAGCAGCTTGTCGGATTTGTTGGGGGTATTCACGTTGAGGGGGTACAAGTGCTTGTAGTTCGTCAGAACATTCACAATTAAAATACTGGGACAGAGGCTGATGCTTAGATGACATTTCAGGACCTATCAGGTTGGCGACTCTCTTTTAAACCTGTCCAGGACTGAGAGACAAGTAGCAGATGCACGAGCCCAAATGTGACAACAATGCTCCATACATGGGCGAATGGTGGCCTTATAGAGGTACAGGATACTTTCAGGCGTAAGTAGTTTTCTCGCACGGTAGAGAGAGCCTACTTTCTTCACAGCAGCCTTGGCAATGCTGTCAATGTATCTATTCCAGTTCATATTTCCTGTAAACATTAGGCCAAGGAGTTTAAAGGAAGTACTTTCAGGAAGTACTGTGTTCTTGGCCATTGTTATTAGTGGTAGAGAAGGTTTCTTGTAATTATTGAAGGAAACAAGCTTAGTTTTGGCAGCATTGAAATTGAATGTGACCATCCATTTTTGTCCCCATTCTATTACAGATTGGAGATCATCCTCTAGTGTTTCTGCCATTTCCTTAGATATGTGTTCATTTGTTTTCCCCTCATGCCTGTTATAGAGCATGATGTTATCAGCAAATATAACCATCTCAGAAACAATTTTATCAGGAAGGTCATTTATGAATATCAGGAATAATAAAGGTCCAAGGATAAACCCCTGAGGTACTCCCGCATTTATATCATATTGTTTAGATGTACGACCATTGAGGACAACCTGGATTTTTCTCTTACTTAAGAAGGATTTAATTACATTATGTATTCTTCCAGTGATTCCATATGATCTGATTTTCCTTAGAAGACCATCGTGCGATACCCTGTCAAAAGTCTTAGATATATCGAGGGCTACCGCTCTACCTTCCCCTGTTTTGCCAGTGAATGGTATATACGTTTAGAGACTACAGTTAAGATATCTGCTGTTGAATGGGCTTGCCTAAATCCATATTTATTGTCAGACAGGAGTTTAGCAGCTGTAAGGTGATGGACTAGAGCTTGATTAATTATGGACTCAAATATTTTGGTGAAAAACGGGAGGAGGCGAATGGGGTGATAATTTAATGGATCAGTTCTTTCCCAGAATTCTTGTTTTTTTTGTTTGTTCAGTTTATTGGCCTATCAACAGCTGCATGGTCATTTAAGGCCACCAGAATTCTTGAAAACTGGTACCACAGAAGCAGCTTTCCAGCAGTTAGGAAAGTAAGATTCATTAAGGCATTTGTTGTAAAGTTTGGAGAGAACTGGAACAACCTCAGTGGAGCTTTTTTTTAATAGCACAGCCATGATGAGATCAGGTCCACATGCCGTTGAGGTGTCTAGGTTTTTTATGATACCATGTACCTGAGAAGGGGTGATTTTCAGATCATCTAGTGTGGTATCTGTCCGCAAAGGAAAGTCAGAGAGGGAGTTGTTTGCTGGGTCCAATGTGGAGTTTGAAGCAAACCGACTGGCAAGCAGGTTAGCTTTCTCAGTTACCGTGCAAACAACCTCATGATTGTTTGAGAGTGGGAGAATCGTTGACTGTCTATTATTTACTACACTGTTGTAGATTTTCCAAAAATCACGGGTTCACAATGTGTGCTTTTTCTGGTGGTTTCAGTGTATTCTGTCTTAGCTGTCGCTATTTCTCTCTTACAATTACTTCTAGTTTCTATAAACCTCTGTCTGTTTGTACTGGACTTATGTCGGTTAAATCTGTGGTATGCATGCTACCTTTGAGCAATGGCAGCTACACAAGTAGAAGTAAACCATTGGGGAGAGTGGGCTTGCTGTAGAATTTCCGTATGGGAACATGTGCTTCAATTGCAGTTTTGAAAGAGCTTTGTCTTAGTAGCATTAAATGTAACCGTTTATTTATGTTCCGATTCCACTATAGACTGGAGCCCCCCTCCCCTCCCCGTACAATAAAAACACCGCCTTAATTTTCCTGAGAAATAAAAAGAAACATTCTGGTTAAACATCTTAAAACATTACTGGTTCAACAATGACTATCAAATGGGAAATCATTTTCTAAGGATTTAATCATTGCTTTGATTATATGCATGTTTGTTTGGACCTCATTTTGAAATAGAGCTCGGTGTTATCAGAAATTATACCCATCTCTGATGTGATTCGTTGAGTTTTGTTCACACATCTGAGCTGGTGCACCAAACATTAGTCTCTCCGTTTTGCACAAGGCCATAAAAAGAGTTTCTAACCTAATAGGCCTCACATCATCTATCAAGCTCCAACCCCTTTTCCATCACCACAATAGTACATCCTTGTTCTTGTTTTTCAAGTTCTTTAATGGAATGTGATCTGATGAACTTGCCTCGCTTGTGTCCCCTCAATGTAAATACCCTCAATCCAACAAGCAGCAAAATCTGACTCCTTCACAGTAGAGCTCTCCACATGCCGGGATCAGATATCTTGTTTATTAGACTGCTTGTTATTTTATTTTATTTGTTTATTAGACTGCTTGTTATTTTACTCACAACTAATAATTACGGCAATTTAAGAGGCTTAAATCTAACATATAAAAGGTGATGTGTCTTTCTGTCTGTCTGTCTGTCTGTAAGTCTGTTTCCATATTTTTAAACTCTATCTGTTCCAAAACTTAAAATCGAATGAGTGGAATTTTTATGGACTGTTCTTTTATGGGTCTTAAGCCGGTTAAAATAGTTTTAAGGAGGTCAAAAATTGGAAAAATCGTTATCCATTTTGTACATTAAGCTTAGTTTATTTTTAATTTTTAATCAGTTCATATGCATGTCACGTTGGTACAGTGGTAACGTCGCCAGCTTTGAATGATACAGTTTTGCTTTGGGTTTCGATTCTAATTGATGCCACTTAAATCCTTTTTTTTTTTTACTTTTGAAATCACAACTCAATAATAATATATATAAAATCTGGACAAATAAAAATATCATATTTAAGCATATTTTATGACTGGGAAAAGCCCGTCGCCATCCCTGCTAGTCTAATTTATAAAAATCACTATGTCTGTGTATCTGTCTCCATATTGAATAATGTTGCGGTTATCTTAATGGGATGGCTTCGTTGTGGGGTTTGAATCCCATGACCAACAGACATCATGAATTCTTGCGCTGATGATTCCAGAAGGATGAAACACTAGTGTCTGTAGGTAGTAAAAATGATTATTTGTAATTATAATTATACATATACTAGCAGGACCTGTGGAAATTCCACAAGGGAACTCATTCATTTGTAATATATTGATGTTGGCATTCTGCAGATGTTCAGTGTAAATAGAAACGCTCTGATATTATTGTAGCTCTTTTGTTAAAACTGCAAAAGTATTTATCTAAGCTAGCTAGGACGCTCGGCGCAGCACGGTCGTAAAGTACACTATGATATTTTAATTCTTGCAGATTTTGTATATATTATTATAGAGTTAATGTTCTATCGATTTTTATATATTATAAAGGTGCGATTTCAAAAATAAAAAAAATATATCCCTATGACTTGGGTGCATCAGCTTGAATCGAAACCGAAACCAAAACTTATGAAAAATTCTTAGTAAAGTGATTTATAAAAAATAGATTACTAACGTGCCATCAGCTATTATCGAAACCGAAACCAAAACTTATGAAGAATTCTTGGTAACATTATTTATTACAAGAAATGGAAGTCCATAACAATTAAACAATAGTCACTCAGATGTAAGTGTGACACAGAAAACATATAAATAACACACACACTATCGTATTAATATGTACATATATACTTTTTATTTGTTTTACATAAGCATTAATATGTTGCTACACATTTATGAGTATGCTGCAGTCAGTCAGTTACAAGTGACTACAAACTTCTTCAGGCAATATTGCTAAAATAAAAGTGATGTTCGTACTCTCTTGGACTTTACTTTTGTATAAGAAGAGGTTTATAGTTATTTGTAACTGGCTGACCGAAACATACTCATGAATGTGTAGCAACATATTAATGCTTATGTAAAACAAATAAAAAGTATACCTTGCCCTACTTCAGTATTGAGCATTCTGGCATGAACCTTGTTAGAACTTCATCGGTTGCTTCAGCTCTGGAAAATTATCTGGAATTATATATATATATATATATGTATATATATATACGAGCAAACAGTTAATGAAACATGTTAAAAACACTTTGAAAAAATATTTAATCTGAAAAGGAAACACTTGATAAGTGGATAGTCCTTAATCTGCGGAGTTTCGAAGAAATACTTTCCTTCTCATCAGAGGGTAGGAATTAGCAAAATGCAGGATCGGATTTTGCATGCAAAAGTATTTGATGAAATAACAAGTAAGTTAAAGATCTTACTTGATAACAAAAAAGTGAAGCAGAGGGAATATGGCGAAGAAAAAGGTGATTACACGTGAATGGATAGTCTGGTGGAAGATAAATAATCCGTAATTAATTGTAATTTTTATTTTAAGAGGTGGGTGTAGTTTGCTTGAAGCATTGTATAGTATGTAGTTAAATAGAATTGTAGAAGGCGGTACAATGCAGAAGTAACGGAAAGACACAAGCTGAAGCAGGTGAGATAATAAATTTCTCACCTGCTTCAGCTTGTGTCTTTCCGTTACTTCTGCATTGTACCGCCTTCTACAATTCTATTTAACTAATTTTTATTTTATTTTATATATATATATATATATATATATATATATATATATGACAAAAAGGCTATATTCCTAATTTCAACATGTTGTCCAGCTTACCGGTTATTTCTTTCAGCATGTTAAAATGTTAAATACTTGATAGCACCTGTTCCATAGTGCAGAATCATTCATGTAATTATGTCAATTTTTGAATTTATTCTGCCCTTACTCATCAGAAGAATAGGAACTTAAAAAAAATAAAATAAAAGGAATGCAGGCATGATTACAAAATCTGAAATTAATAGTTTTATTTTATTTATTTATTTTTTTAACATTTATTGATTATATTATTTATTTAAACCGGTATATTTTAAAACAATTTCAATGTAAACTAATCTATATTTATATACAAGTTTTTATAAATTTCTAGTATAACTTTAATATTTGTTATATTCAATTCAATAATTACCTTAAATATCTATTAAATTTGTTTCAAATGAATATATTTTGCCTAATCTAATCAATTAAACTCTAATATACCAAATGTTTTCCCCTTTATATGTATTTTTAATATATTAGCATATATATTAATATGTGTATTGTGTTCTACTTGCATCAGCGTGGTTAGATGGAAGATCTGTATTGTAATATTTAGGGAAAACTTTCCTTCATCAGACATGTGTTTGACTTTCAAACATACATGCATACATGTATACGCACACAGACATACATACATAGATACGATTACACACATATACACACATATACATATTTACATACACGTTTATGTATTTATTTTGTTCAGTGTAATTATCTTTAATAAAGGTTGGGTCTTTTCTTCTAAGTTTAAAGGGCCTTAATTTTGGTTATTTAAATTTTTTGGTTAAGTTATAAATAATTGTGAAATAAATAAAGAAATCTTAAAAAAACTTTTGGCCTGTATTCGTTTTAAATAAAAAATTCCCAATGAGACATAAAATTTTCCATGCTAAATATGTGTTCACTCATGTAAAAAGTACTTGACATTGTGATGCATTTTTGCTTGGCTCAGATTTCCAAATTTTTTTTTAGTTTAGCAAATTCTCATTTAAGTTTGCCTGACCTTTTTTTTTTTTAATATTTCATGGTTCAAGCATTTCACCTTCCACTGTGTGGTGTCTGATTACAACTCTTTGCTTTGGACGGACTGAGGTGGGAGGGCAACAATTTTGATAAACATCACAAAGCGGATTTATGACATTGAGGCACGAACGTATCATTTAATAAAACACAATATTTTACCTTGACAGATTATAAAATGTTCATATTTCATCAGCCATGACCAAGTAGTAGTGTTGGGACGATTAATCAGAATTGGAAAAATTGGGACTTTTAGGGGTACCAGAATCGGAAAAAAAAAGTGTGCCTATTTTCTGATGCTAAAAACGATTCCTTTAATTATACTTTTATTTGATTCTGTTTAAAATAATGAAATAAGAAATATTTATTGATTCTTAAACAACTAGTAAAACTAATTTCTACACCCCCCCTCCACACACACACACACACACACACACACACACACACACACACACACACACACACACACACACACACTTTTTACGGTAATCGGGAAAAAAACTAACAACATTATAGTTAAATATTTAGAGATTTAAAAAGAATCTGAATCAGTAATTATATCGGAATCAGGTATTTTATACAGAATCAGTAATTGTATTGGAATCGGGAAAATCATTACTAAGCAGAAATGTCCATTTATGTTATTCTTGGTTATTTTAGTTACCTTCTCTTTAGGATGCTAGACAAGATCAAGTGTTAATTATTTTTACTTGTGTGGGGGTGTCATCATTTATCAAGGCCTAAAAGCCATTCTAGGATAAGGGTTAATGAGTGTCAGATGATGAGATAGCATCATTATGATCAGTATTGGTGGAATGTGGATAGGATTTAATTATACGAGAGGACTTATTTACATTAGACTTGAAAACTATGTTATAGTCAGTTGGAATGCAGCCCCACGGTATTATGTTCCATGAACGAACAGTTCTAGAAAAAAAAACTTTGCTCGTGGAATTTTTGTTTAGTTTTAGGCATATAGAGAGTAAGGGAAATTGTTAGCAGTTGTCGTAGCTAGACAAGTAACTGTTGCGAATGTTTTATAAAGGGCTAGCATAGATTAAAGGGCAGTCAAGAACCTGCTATGAAAATAACAAGATTATTGAATGAATGATAATTGGACGATGAAGATGGCCGCCAAAAATACTGATTCTTTACGATTGAAGAAAAAGTTTTAAGAACTTGTCTCCATGAAATAAACATAAATGAAAATGAATTATAGAGGACTAGCTGGGCCACCAGCGTTGCCCAGTCATAAAATCCGCTTAAATATGATATTTTAATTTATGCAGATTTCGTATTTATTATTATAGAGTCAATTCTCTATTGCTTATTATATTGTACCTAATATGTAGTAGCAATTTCAAAAGTTTAAAAAAAAATATGATTGGATGCCATCAACTAGAATTGAAACCCAAACATATCGCAGTTCAGCCTTAATTGTTACCGTTTGAGCTATCGTCAGATGGATAAAAAATAGTTAACAATGAACCAACCATAACGCATAAATGTACATTTTCATTTGCATACGAGAGAAGTTTAAGTCGACTTACACCTGCCAAGTTCCAAGTTTTTTTCCAATTTTGGTCCCTTAGCAGTTATTTGTACCGACTAAAAACCCATAAAAGAACAGTCCACAAAAAATGCAATCATTTGATCCACCTTGCGCTGCTCTGCAACCTTGCGTCTTGAAGGAAATGCAGTTTGAAAAACTGAAGACACACAAACACAGAGACAAAGTGAGTTTTATAAATTAGATTAAACAATTCTCATTTAAAATAGACGTGGCCTAGATGGTAACAAATAAGACCGGCATGTTAAGTGGTTTGATTTCGATTCTAGCTGATGGTACCTAAGTCATATTTTTAACTTTTAAAATCATTATTATATATTGGATAGAATATAATAATCAGTAGAGAATTAGCTCTATAATAATAAATATGAAATCTGCACATATTTAACAACCGGCCAATGCGGGACAGCCTGCTAATAGGTCTATAAGTAGCTGTTCTTGGAGCGAAGTATGAAAATCTCTTTCTGATCTTTATTAAAACAATTTTCACATCATGTTTTAAAATCATTTGCTAAAATCTACACACGAGCGGCGTGCAATAAGTAATGCCCCCTGACCCACTTCCCATTGCAGTAGACCAACGAAACTTGACACAATTATTAGTCTTTCTCTACATAGGAACCACCAAGAGTTATGCATTTCTCCAATCGTTTGATGCAGTTCTGGAGACTATTTTTGTAGAACACCTCAGGTTGGTCCTCCAACCATGACATGACTTCAGAAATCAAGGCTGCATCATCTGGGAAACGCTTTCCTTTCAAAAACAACTTCATGGCTGGGAAAAGGTGAAAGTCAGAGGGTGCAAGGTCAGGAGAGTAGGGAAGATGGGAGAGAATTTCATAACTAAAAGCCCGTGCTTCTGATCTGGCGACATATGAGTTGTGGACCGGAGCGTTGTCCTGCAGGAGGAGGGTACCTTTGCTGATCTTGCCCCACCTCTTGATTTTGATAGCTTCCCTTAATTTCCTCAAAAGTGAAGCATAATAGGCTCCTGTAATTGTGGTACCCTTTTTCAGGAAATCTGTCATCACTACTCTGTCCTGGTCCTAGAAGACTGTGAGCATGACCTTGCCAGCGGAGGGCTGCATCCTTGCCTTCTTTGGAGGTGGTGAGTCCAAGTGCTTCCACTGCATTGACTGGGCTTTGGTCTCTGGATCGTAGTGATGGACCCAGGTTTCATCCTGTGTAATCAGTCTTTTATTAAAAAACTTTGACTCATCTTCTTGGCACATCTCCAAATTCATCCTCGAGCATTCAACGCGTTCTCGCTTCTGGAATGGTGTGAGCAACCTGGGAATCCATATGGCGGACACCTTATGCATATGCAAATGGTTATGAATGATAGTTTCCACAGACCCTGTACTAATCTTGACATCTTGGGCTATTTGGCGAATAGTAATGCGCCGATCTTCCAAAATTGCAGCCTCAACTTGACGGACAGATGCCTCATCAATGGCAGAAGGGGGCGACCAGGCCTGGGAGCTGTTTCCACAAACTTCCAGCCTTGTTTGAATTTACAATGCCAGCGTTTTACAAGGTTATATGATGGGGCATTATCACCATAAGTTTCTTTCATTTCATCAAAAGTCTCCTGTGGTGTGCGTCCTTTCAAATACAAAAACTGGATCATTGCTCGACATTCAACAGGCTCCATTTCACACTTAACTCAGTTCAAACACCTGTACAACAGAAACCACAATTAGTTCAGAGCTGTAATTTGCCACTTAACCCGTATAGATATAAATCATTGCACATGCAAAATTTCAGCTAGATCAGACAACTGGAAGTGGGTCAGGAGTATTACTTATTGCACGCCCCTCGTAGATGATACAACTTTCTGTTTTGAATTGTTTTATTTAAGCTTTTTATTCACATCCTTTGCGCAAAACCTTGTGCTGCAGATTAGGACCATATGTCAATAGCGATTAAGTTAACTAATGTGACTTTCGACAAAGGTCACATTGAATGCATTAATGTGAAATAGAATTATAGCCACAGTTGAATGAAAGGTGGGTGACATAAAGTTGAAGCAGGGGTAGGGGGCAGAGGTCAAACACTGTAGACCAATCAGAAAGATGATGAAGAATGACGCCATGCTTTCGAGCAGAGTGAAAAATAAGGTTTTCAGATCAGTCATTCCATGGAAGCTGTACGAACAAGATACCGCCAATTAAGTAGGAAACCTGTAATCCAAGGCGAATATATAATTATATAGATATATCGATAACAGGTAATAATAAATAGTAAAATACATACACACATACGGATGTATTATATATATATAGATATATACACAGATATATAGTAATAATATGCATTAATTATCTCAGTGAATGTTACTGAGGTCTGGCTGCATCACTCATTTTGTTGTTAGAAGTTAAATTTAAGAAGTAAACAACTGGCTATGAAATAAAATAAAAACCTTGAAGAGAACTCAGCGAACGTCTCCCTTGTGTTCTTTTATCCACTAGACAAACGGTGATGATGAAAGAAAGCATAAAAGACCCATATAAACACACCACACATTTTTAATAAAGTACTAAATATTTTGTTACTGTAAATGTTACACCAAACAGTGTAGGCAGATCGTGAGGTGGGTTTCATTTCGGTTGATTTTCTTGTTTCGATTACCTGCATTTGATTGTGTGTTACTGAAGTAGTTATTACATAAACGAGTATTGGATAGCCTCGTCATTTATTAGTGATACTTACTAGGGTCGTTATTTATTATCTATTTATGATGTCGACAATGTGTGATTTGGTGTTTGCTGCTTTATGCTTGACGGGGATCCAAGTTAAAATATTGTCAAATGCAGAACCTATTTGCAGATGGAAAAGCAAGAAAAATATTTGGTCGACTAATTGTACCCAAGTCGATTAGAAAGTTCTTCACAGTAGGAATGCAATACGGTATTCTTTAGAATTATGTTTTTAGAATTAAGACAATATGGATATACTTTGTGCATTATATAACTTATTAATTAAGGCAATATGAATACACCTTGGGCATATCAGTGGCATAGAAAAGGGGTGGGGAGGAGCCATGAGGGGCGATCCATGCCAAGGGGCAAAAAAATAGAAAATAGAAAAAAAAAAAAAATAAAATAAAAAGCTAAAAAAAAAATCTAAAATGAGTTTTTAAGGTCGTAATATGCTTTTTTTGTGTGTTTTATGTGTGAAATACTGTTTTTAAAACGGATTTTAGATCCTTGATTGTAATTCCAATATTTTGAGGACTTTCTGGGATTTTGAAGGTTAACAAATTATTAACGGTCAGCGGAGAGGGAGTAGATCTTACGACCACGCCGGGTGGCAAAAATAGTTGCTATGCCATTGGTACATATTATATAAATTAACTAGCATGGGTACCCGGCGTTGCTTGGGTTGACATGAAGTTCCGTTTGAAACACGCCTGCTATACTAATCATTTTCATCATGGGTAACGTGGATACCCCCCACAACAATTTAAAAAATAAAAGAACGGATAAAAACATGTAAATTCAATCGCCCCCAAAAAGAAGTATCTGATACCCTCTCCACCAGATATTTCTGCAGAAGGGATCACTGTCCTAAGAAAATCTCACGATTTTGTGAACCTAAAAAAATAACGTTTATAAACATTAATGCGGGCGTTTATTTTTTATTTTGGTAAATGTGTAGTTTAGTGGCGTAAATTATTTGTCAGACAAAAAATTATCAAAACTATTTATTTTTATATAAAACACATTGTTAGACCCAAAGACTAAAATAAAACCAGAAAAAAATTCATTTTTATTATTCTTTCATGGGGAGGGTTCATAACAGATTTGAAGACAATTGTGTAGTAATCTGCCTAAAAGCAGTCTTGCGGTAATGTGTTCCATAGATGGGAAGCTGTTGTGTAGAAAGTCTATTTATGAAAATTCTATATTATTATATACATACGGAAAAAGATGATTTATTTGTAGAATTATTGGCGAGGTCAAGTGATAATTGACCTTTGCATCAAACACTGAACGTGCAAAATTCATTGTTTTTCATATTTCTTCCCATTTCACAATTTAAAAAAAAAATTTTGATGGAAATCACTCCAGACAATGTGTGAAACCATTTGATGTAAGGAGCTGCTCATTTATATTTATTGATGATCTAATCTATAATTCTACTAATACCCTCGGTAAAATTATGAATCTTTCCAATTGTAGATTAAACAGGGTTTGTAGAGATCTTCAATGTCGCTTTTCAAAGCTTTTCAAGGCCCTCTCCAGACAAAATGCAAGTTTTCAAAGCAAAATTTGAAGTTTGTTTTACAATCTACAGTGATTAAAAAAAAAAAAAAAAATTGGTAAAAAATCAAATATCCAACAAATAAATGTTACCATAGCCAATAAAAGTTACTTTGCAACTTGCATCATTTTTTGATCTTTTAATGCATTTTATTTCATCTCAAATATTAATTTTCTTTACGGCTTGTTTATTCCCAACCAAGATGGCTGCCATCTTGTCCATTTTTTGGATCCAGCCGACCTCATTTTATGTTATCACAATTTTTTTTTTTTGGGGGGGGGGGAGGGGCCTTGAAGAGTCCCATCCATGCAAGGAAAGTATTTTTTTTAGAGAGGGGGGGGGGGTAATTTTATTTATGATGGTCACCACTACTCCTCTCCCCTTGTGTTCCCACCTCGCAAAAAAATAAATTATAAATGAGGACAAAAACAGACAGAGATTTGAATTTTTTAGAAAATGTTTCACTCACAGGTGCAACAGCAACAGTCTCAACATTCGAGACTATGTCAGCTGGAAATGGAGGCTTCAGGCGGGGTTTCCCTTCTAAAGATTCAATCAGAGCCTAAAAAGAAATAAAAAAGACATATTTAAATACAAAAACAGTGGTAGGGGTCAGATTTATAGAGGGAAAACCTGGGTAGGGAGTTGGGTAGCAAATTTTGTTTTAGATTACATTTAAATTTCTGCATGTTGGTATTGTTAGGGAAACAGGGTGCAGGGAGGAAATTCCGAAGTCAAGCAGTCTGAAAAAAAAACTATCAGGGTAGAAAATCTTCCAGCACATATGGATATCTACAATCGACATTCACTCCTGATCTGAAATAGGACATATCAAATCTGCTGCCAAGATTACTGAAAAATGGTTGGATCATTCTACTGCTCCAGTAGGTATCTCACTGCCAATGCAATCCTCTATTTGTATAAGAGCCAAGTACGTCTTAGGATGGAGTACTGTTGCCACATCTGGGCAGGAACTACTTGGCGTGCCTTATCCTATCTTGATAGAGTTTAAAATCGGTTTGGAAATCTAGTAAGTGATGCTCTTTTTTCTTCCCTGCAACCTCATTTTCACAGAAGAAACTTTGCGAGCCTGTCTCTGCTCTATCATTATTTTCATGACAAGTGCCCGACTGAACTCCAATGTATAGCCCCCCCCCCCGCTAAACTTTCACAAAAAACACTCGGCTACCTACATCCACTTTTCTTTATGGACCTTCCTTAGCTCTAGAGAGAATCAAATGTCATTATTGACAATAATTTTTCAATGTTAAACCTGTATAGATGTATGATGAGCACAGATGATGCTGATGTCACTGCATTACATAGACAATGTTGATGGACGAGATGCGACAATAAATCATTTCCTCTCCTCTCTCTCTCTCATAGTAGACATCGCCTGGTTAATAACAGCTCCATAAACATTAATAAAAAACAGTGCAAAATCATTTGGAGTTTAACAAACATTTTACAGTTGTATTTTTGCTTTATAATAGACAGGTATACATGCACATAATATCTCTGCCCCCTTCCCCCATAGGTGGAGGCGGCAGCTATCCAAAAACCAGACCTCTCTCTGCTGATTCAGTGAAAAGACAAACCCTGATTTGCTTATTCACCACATCATACTAGTAATTTCCTGTCAGTGACGTAACTGCCAGACCACAATATTTGATTTTCCGTAGAAAATTCAACTCTACTTAATTTTAAGTGAAAAATTTGATACTAGTGCAGTTTATGACCCGTGTTGAAACCAACATTTCATTTCATCTTCCGACAGTGTATGTAAACGAGCAGAAGATGCCGAAACGCTGAGCCAATCAGATTACAGCAGACGACAACTGCCAATTGCAAATTGAATATAAAAAGAATTAAGCAAGAGAAATTGATTAAAGCGATTTTGAATTTCATAGATTTAGCACAGACGCTTCAGTCTCCGAAAGAAATTATTGAAATTGCAGAACATCCTAACCATACAAATCAATAAACTAAATATAACTTAGTCGGTCGAATTTAAAAGTTATACCAGAAAAAAAAAAAAAAATCAGCAGTTGTTTTATTTTCTTCAAAAAAAAAATTTTTTTTATTAAAATTACCATACGATGAGATTTTTCTTGATTTAAATGTTGTTTCTTTTTTTCCAGTTTTATAATATTTTTGCCAAAAAAAAAAAAAATTTTTTTTTTTTATCCAATTACCTTGTTTTGATTTTTGTGATCATGAGATTCTAAAATTATACGTCCACCTTTAAACCATGCAAATTTAATGTTTATAATTTTGAAAAGAATTATATGTCCACTTTTAAATAGTGCCACTTAAATATTTATGATTTTGAAAAGAATTCTATTCTATTACCAAAAGAAAATTTTAGTAAATAAAAGTTTGACAATTGCAGAGTAAAATTCTGGATTTTTTTTTTCAGAAAGAGAAAAGAAAGCCATCCATATTTACTGTTTCTTCTCCATAAATATATGGATGAAGACGTCAAAATCATAGCCAGACCCGCAAGCATTTTTTCCAATAAAGCCAGCTTCATAAGCCTAGAACGGAAATGAGTTAAGAAAGAAACAAAATTGGATTAAAAAAATATAAAATATTCAAAACATATACAATTCTAAATTCGGCTTCATAAAAAGCATTTTTTATATTTATTATTTGAGGCCGCTATATTGATTTTAAAATTTGGCCTTTCTAAGGTTTAGCAGACTGGCCTCTTTAAGCTCTTTCATAAACTATGTTTTTGGCCGTCATATTTTTTTTGTAATGAAAGAGCGTAAAAAAGGCCATATTTGGCATTAAAAAGGTCAACATGTCAAACCTAAAAAAAGGCCAAATTTTAAACGTGTAAGGCGTGCACATTTAGTCAAATAAAAAATAATAAAAAAACATAAAAATGATTTTTTTTTGTTTTATTTCAGCCTTTGGGTCTAATAATGTTTTATACAAAAATAAATAGTTTTATAATTTTTTTGTCTATCAAATAATTTACGCCGCTAAACTACACATTTACCTTTATTTCTTGTAAGGACACTTTTTTACTGGCTTTTTTTTTGTAAATAAAGGAAATTTTCGATTTGTTGTTTTTTTTGATGGGGGGGGGGTTTCGATTTGCTTTTTATTTGTAGTTTTATGTTTCTAATGTAACCCCCCCCCCCAAATGAATTTGTCATATTTTGGGCTTTGTTTTGTTTATTAAATTGTTAGATGAAAGTAGAGAATGGTCTCATAAAAAATAATTAAATTTATCGTTATTTTATGTTTCCACTGTTAATCCGCACCCCCTGGAAAAATTACTGATTTCTTTATAGCCGTTTAAGGAATAAAATAAAACAAACAAATGAAATCTTTTCAGTTTTTTTCGTAAATGTGTTTTTTTGTTTGAATATTAAAAAAAAAACAAACAATAAAAGCCAAACGTTTTCCTACCTACACAGAATTATTTTTCCAGCTAGAAACCTAATGAAATTACCAAATGATTTTATCTGGCGAACGTTTGTTTTTTTTATGCAGAGCATCTAAGGGCAAATAACTCTAAAACAAGTTTTTAAAAAGGTCGCTGTTCGAAGTAATAATTCCAATTAAATTAAATTAAATATATTATCAATATAATTGTTGTTTAAAATTTATTAAATAACTATTTTAAATAGAATACTTAAAACAATTCTCTTGCTAAAAACATTAACCAAGATACTGTTATTTAGTAAAATCGATTTTTCTCAATGTCATATGCACATAAGGTGATCTCTTAATTGTATATTTTTGCAAGAATCATACTATATATAAAAATAACTGAAAAATTAAAGTAAAACACGTTTTTTATATATTAATCAAATTGTGAACAAATAAACAGACAGGAATTCGAATTTATATATATAGATTAGCAGTAATATCATATTGATATTAAGTTTATATATATATCATTATGCAATCTGAAGGTATTTAAAAAATAATTCGAACAAATAACAAAAGCGTTTATTTCTTTAAGTAGCATAATTGGCTTGTAATGTTCCTATTTACTTGCCTTTCTACGAGGGCAGAGTTGGTTTTTAATGTGGGGGAAAATCCAGATCCCCATGGGGCATTCTGGATAGGAATAAAAACAAACTGGTAATCTCAGCAAATGTTATTGATGTTTGTCCGTCTGTGCAGCACTTATTTCTTGGAAAATTAAGTTTAAGAAGTAAATTATTAAGATAACATTAGTCTCTCTTTCTTAAATCCATGTTCTCCAAAATAAAACCTTGAAGAAAACTCAGCGAACGTTTCCTTGTATTATTTTCTTCATGAAAACGGATGAGTTAGTTAAACAGAAGAGACAATCGATGACCACTCATGAAGCAGGTCGAAAAGAAACAGCGGCATCAAATAAGGCAATCAAAAATGAACCTATAAACACCCTGCACATGTGTATATAAACTCTCTTTAATTATTGTTACTCTCCCATATCTGCATACTGATTGTTATGAACTTCCAATGTGCGTCACAGATTTAACCTCCCTATATGTAACACATTATAACAGTAATCTAATTTAATATTATCATCTTAACTTTTGTGGCATTTAAAAGAAGCTTAATATAAACTAGAAATATTTAAGAAAATGTTTTTTTTCAGCTGACGAAAATAATGAAAATAGGAAACTAAAATTGTGTTTACATTATCGACGCCTTAACACAACGTTCCTATATAGTGATCCTCTCAAAGGCGTAAACATACGCATATTTATTATTACTACCTTACTCAGAGAGCACTGAAAAAGATTTTGAAGTGAGAAAAGCACTGGCATGGAGTGCATGTCACAAGTTGAGAAAGATATGGTCGTCTACTCTCTCAGAAAAGTTGAAAGTAAGACTCTTTGTTGCCACAGTAGAAACAGTTCATCTCTATGGTGCTGAGGCTTAGACTCCTACAAATGCATTGAAGAAGAGACTGGGTAGCTGTTACACACAGATGCTCAGGATGGCCCTCAATACATCATGGAGGAGCCACGCAGCAAATCAACAGCTTTATCGTGACCTACCACATGTAACGCCTCCTCGAGGAGGTGGTTAAGGACTCTTATTTCTCTGGATTCTCGGCACGTGTCGTCTAGACTCCTCGGAGGTTGTTACATAAATCTGGTGTGCTGAAAGCGAATATTGAAGCGGCAGGCAGGAAGAAAGACAAACAATTGTAGTCTATCTACAGAAGCTTAATTTTCACAAAATTATGTACAAAATGTTTTTACAATTCTCATTCAGATTTTGTAAGTTCTTTTCAAAGTCTCAACTCTCTTCACAGACAGCGACAGACGGATGGATGAGGTGGGGAGGGGTCCCCTCTCCAGGGAATGGTGGGTTTATACACCCTGTTCTCCCCGAATTCAACAAGCAATCTGTTTAATTTTAGAGCGCATCGACCCAATGTGGGTGGGTTGGAAGTCTCCCCAGCCAATCAAATCATGCTAAGCCCCAACGATCTGAGACCCCATTCAAGACTAAAAATCACATAACCTCGAGGTCATCAATCATCACTCAGCCAGTACAATATTTTCGTCTAACATCCTCACATTTCCTGTTGTTGAGTTTTTCACAAATAACAAAATATCTCAGGTCTTCTCCCCTCCCCCAAATATATCCATTTTGACAGTGAATTAAAATATATCTATATTTATTTTCTCTATCTTAAATCCTTGGGTTATTTGGCGTCACCCGGGAATACAAAGCTACCTTAGCGTAGTTCTAATGCTCCCAATGGCGGATTACGTTACATACCAGTATCACTGAAAGTACAGCAGAGAAGGATGAGAGTAGCCGGTCACTGCATGAGACACAGCGAAGAGGAAGTCAACAAGCTAGTTCTCTGGATACCAACAGATGGACACCCAAACCGTGGTAGAAGAAGAATGACCTACATTGACAATCTGCTGCAGGACACAGGATTAGAAAGTGTTCAGGAACTGCAAGCTGTCATGCAGAAATCGAGAGAACTGGAGAAATCGTGTGGATTCGGTGGTGAAGCGTCCTGAAAGACGATGGAGATGAGATGATAATTATTATTAAAAATGCTATTTGGAGCAACCCTCCAAGTCTGTATACTGATTATAAAACATTTTTTTTTAATATATAAAAGGTAGTTTGGGATGGAGATAGAAGACAAGAAAATCAAGGACTAATAATAAAAATGATAATTAGGTTATTAATATTGTCGGAACTGTTTGGAAATTGTGTTATATTTCTTCCACATTTATAATATATGTGAACGACCGTGAAAATTTGCCAACATTAACATTTAAGCATATTTTTTAAGACAGTTTTACAGACAATTAAAATGTGTTTTTTATACTAAAAATTAATTACTAACAAGTTTTTTTAAAATTAATTTTTTGTTTCATACTTAAACTTTTATGCTAATGTGTCTTTCTAGAAAGTGAATAGATTCTTTTACTATGTGAAAACTCATAATTATTATTTTTGGTACTCACTAGTTCTCACACAGGCCATAATCAAAAATTACTCACTGATGACGACAACCGGTGGTATTCCCTAGAGTCTGGATGATAAAAAGTCTACCCAGATTTCCAGTACTCTCCACCTCTTTTGATAACTTTCGTAAATGTCCTTGCATTATCACAACAACCACTTACCATTAGCTTTTGGCTGGCAACAACCTTTGGTTTTTACTGGAATTTGGGTGGTAATAAATCTTCCTAATATCTCAGTTCTCTTTGCACTCATCAAGTGGAGGTCTGGTGAGTGCTTTCTCTCCTCGATTTTTCAATCATCCTTGATCCTTCACAACTATTTGGTGTGGAGCTATCATTTTTGGGAGGTGGGGGATTAATTAACTTATAATTTTGCGGTTTCAGTTTTCTTGGTTCCGTGTGGTGTTCCTCTATTTTGTTGTTTAACTTCTGTTGCAGTTTTTATATGGTCGATAGCGTTTGTAGCTCATGTGGGTTGGTTTCTGAATTCGAGGGGTTTCCTAAAGATTTCATCTGTTTTCAACGTTCCTGTTGTATAGTTTAAGTCTTCCCCTTGATTCCAATTTCTCCTAGTCTTTTTCCAAACTCTTTGGGACTGTTCCTAGTGCTCCTACAATTATTGGTATTATATTGATTTTCTTCAAGTTCCTTCATATTTTTTACTTTTATATTATTATTATTATTATTATTATTATTATTATTATTATTATTATTATAAATATAGATTAACACACTCAGTTAAATCACCTCTCCAAACTAAAAAAGAGATTCTACTTTTTAGGCGATTAAGTGTAAACAACCTGAAAAACTTGATGGGAATACAAAACAAGAAGAATCAGTTATTTTAGAATTTAGAGTAGAGGACCAGTTCCTCATTATATCAGGTTGACAAGAAAGTACTTGCGGTTTTTAAGTTTTAAATTCAGATAAACATATCTCGGCTCAAACAAAAATTTATTGATCGAAATAAGCACCACCAACACAAAACAAGTGTATTTCTGCCAGTAATGTAAAAATCTTGCGTTCTTGCGGCAACAAAATCGCTGAAGGCGTTTTTGATATCACTTAGGTTTCTTAAACATTTCTCACCTAGAAAGTTGTTGAGATGCTTGAAAAAGTGGAAGTCGGTAGGTGAGAAGTTTTTTTTTTGTACATGGGCATAGCCACTTATCAAGGCCAAGACACCACTCGAGGATAAGGGTTAAGAGTGTACAGTAGTCAATTGGACAATATAGTAATCGTTAGTAATGGAAATTTGGTAAATTTGTTAACTTGTCAAAACATGAGGCCTCCCCAAGACGAGAACCATTCATTTCTATTGATGCCAGATGGAGATCAGAACGTTGATGATGTAAAGACAGAAGCTTGGTTCTAGATGGATTAAAAGTAACCAGCCACTCCTTTCCCCATTGTACCACGGGCTCAAGATCAGGGGAGAGAGAATCAGAGAGAACTTGGTCGTTTACGGTCTTAGATGTGTTACCGTAGATGGTAGTGTCATGTCTATGAATGATGTAAGGATGTGATTTGGAAGATCATTAATGTAGATCAGGAAAAGAGTTAGGCCCAGGATGGACCCCTGAGGGACTCCAGCATTAATACTGTTAGCTTCTGATTTTTGCCCATCAACTACTACTACAACTACAACTCTCGAGAGTATGGCGGATGAGGGAGAGTTTTATAGGCCAATTCGTTCAACTTCTGCATGGTCGGTTTAGTAACGTGTGGTTGGGCATTGTCATGAAAGAAAATTGGGCATTTTCTGTTGACTAATGTTGGGTGTTGTTATCGAAGTTTCTGATGCATTTCATCCATTTGTTTACGGTACTTCTTCATTGCATTCAAAGTATGAGACCAAACACTCAGCATGACCTTCTTTTGATGCAATTCTGGCTTCAGGAAGTGCTGTGGAGCTTCGTCGGCATCTAATTACTGAGCTGAGCATCGCCCGTTGTTGTAAGTACCCCACTTTTCATTACAAGTCACAACCTGGTCGAGAAACGAGTCTTTCTTGTTGCTTAAAAGAATGGAAGATGACACTTCATAATGGCACTTCTTTTGGTTGTCGTTCAATTCGTGCGGCACCCATTTATCAAGTTTTTTGTCTATCCAATCTCTCTCAAGTAGTTCGAAATTGTAGTATACATTACGTCTAATTCAGAAGCATGTTCTCGAACAGTTGTGCGTGGATTGGATTCAACTAAGACTCTTAATTGATCGTTGTCAACATCCGATGACTGACCATTATGCTCATTATCTTCAAGACACTCGTCACCGCCATGAAATTTCTTAAACCACCATTGTGCTGTGCGTTCAGTAGTGATTCCTGAGCCAAACACTTCATTGACATCACCAGCTGTTCCAGCAGCTTTTCGGCCTAGCTCGAATTGAAATAAGAAAATTGTGTGAATTTGTTTTTTTTTTCCATCTTGTAAAAAATGTTCTGAAAAAAAAAGACATAATTGTTTTAAAACGATTGTAATTTAAACGATTAGATAAAGCGAAAAATGCTCTTTTAAAACTAAAACTTATTTAAAAGTAGAACTTATTTAAAAATAAAACTTATTTAAAAATACATTATTTGAAATCAAAATTAAAAAATCCATAAGAATTTTCTTCTCAACCTAATAATTTAAAATGAATTTCCATTTCCGAGGCATTCCAGCGTTTTAGATGAGTTAACCAGAATTCTTATTTTTCTCTTGGAAATAAATTCTGTGCGTCTTTTTTTTTTTGGGGGGGGCTATCTTTTTAAGCGATTACGCATAGTTTTATGACCTTGCTTAGTGAACATGCCTAAAAAGGTAACATATGCGTGGAAATGATCATTTTACGTTAAATTTTCCCACTTTAAATCATAAAAAATTGCTTTATTTCTTTCCATCAAGTTTAGCAATCTTAATCTACAAATGAACCATCATCATCTTCATTATCACTATTATTACCACTACCGCCACCACCTCTAATATTCTTGCTATTCATAAACGACCTATAGGAGGAAAATGTGCATTTCTCTCCTAATATTTACTTAAATAAACACAAGGCCAAACGACATTGCTTTTAACAAAACAATAATAAAGGGTTTATTTAAAAAAAAAGGCGAGATTGTATCTCAAACTGGAGAGAGAGAAAGAAAGTGTAAATGTCTGTTTGAAGGTGTTGTCTGCGATCAGACTGCAGTCGTCAACAAGTAGCAGTGGGAGGGGTGAGTGAGAGAGGTCTGTATAGGTCGCTTGCTGGCGTCTCTCTGGCGATCGCAGCTGAGATCCCAAAGGGCTAAAAATAGTCCTTAAGGAAACAGCTCAAATCAATGCGCTCTGCCAACCAATTGGTCAGTGTGGCCGAATCATTTTTGGCACCAGGCATTGATCCGCTTATAGTAAATAGTTTGTTAACTGCTACATCACCCCCTGCTTAGGCGAAAAGCCGATGTAGAAAATTAAAAAGGTAGCAGTCTTCAGAAAAATACAGAACACAAAGCAACGTAATGTCTGGAAGTTTATGTTGCCGAAGAAAGAATATATAAAGGGGTAATGAGAATAGAAAGTTCCAGCTAATTTTTTTTTTAATTTTTTTTTTTTAAATAAACCGAATTTACAGGGGTTTAAATATACAAAGTTTTGCATAATTTTTTGGGCCAATATATACGGCGGCCACTATGTGTAGTAGTGACATAGTTGTCATTTTCAGTATTTACTTCAGGTGTATGCTGTGTGAATGTAAGTGGGATATGTGTGTCTTGTGTTTCTAAACCAAGAAGGACAACAGGTATTTATTCGCTCCATCGCTGTTGGTCAGGGTAAGTGCGTACGGCAGCTTTCAATTGTCGATGGAAGCGTTCTATCATCCTGTTCGAAGCGGGTGATAGCTTGTTGTTCGAATATGTTTGATCCCTAAAATCCTGGAAAATTCCAGGAACAGGTAGGATTCAAACTGTGCTCCACGGTCTGTGGTAATTGTTGTGGGGACTCCATAGTGTGATATCCAGCCCGATATAAGCGCTCTCACTACAGATTCAGCCGAAATGTCCTTTAAAGGAATAGCTTCAGGCCACGGTCTATGCAGGTCAGGAGATGAGTAAATCCCTGGCTGACTGGCCATGGTCCAACCAGATCGATGTGAACATGGCTGAACCGAGCATCTGGGATGCTGAATGTTCCCAGGGGTGCATGGATATGGTTGTGCACCTTTGACTTTTGACAGGAAATGCAGGAACGTGTCCAGGCAGTGATGTCACGCCTCATATTAGGCCAGAAAAATCTAGCTGTAATCAGTTTCACTGTGGCTTTGAGTGTGTCAAATTGTGTAGTGTGTGAAAAACAGCTCTACGATGAGTCATGGGAACAAACAGTCTAGGTGAATCTGTTGAAGTGTCACATATGATCTGCGTGTCTGAAGTAGGCACGGGCAGATACGTGAATTTGCAAGTTGCGAATTCAGGTGACGACAGATCCAACATGCCCAGATATTGCTGGTCTAAAGCCATTTGTTGTAAATCGATATCCGAAGGTGAGGACAGAAAATTAATAGGGAGATGGTATAAGGCGTCTGCCATAGTGTTCTGTCCCCCAGAGATATGTCGGATATTGCTGGTAAATTGCAAAACAAAATCCAAGTGACGAGTTTCACGAAGTGAATATTTGTTCGGCTTAGCACACAGTGTGAATGCAAGTGGACAGTGATCAGTGTAGATCACAAATTGTCGGCCCTTGAGTGAATGCTGAAAGTGTTTCACTGTGAGGTACATAGCCAGGAGTTCGTGGCTAAACGTGCTGTAATGTTATTCTGCCAGTTTCAGCTGCCTTGAAAAATATGCAAGGGGTTGTAGTTGTTGTTGGTGCTGTTGTTGCAACACTGCACCTACAGCTGTGTCCGATGCATCCACAACCAGTGAAAACTGGACACCAGGCACAGGATATGCAAGTAATGTGTGTGTTGCTAGTTCCTCCTTCACTTCTTTAAAGGCTTTTAGCTGAATATCATTCAGTGAAATCTGCTCATTTTTCTTCTTCCTGTTATGTAACAAGTCAGAAAGAGGAGACAAGAGATCTGCACAGTGTGGGATAAAGCACCTGTAGTAATTTAGCAGGCCGATGAAGTGCCTTAGTTGGTGAAGTGAAGTGGGTGGTTTAAGGTCTTGTAGAGCCTTAACCTTTTCAGGTAAGGGAGATATACCCTCTGGGCTGATAATGTGGGCAAGGAAAACTAACTGAAGTATCAAAAACACATTTAACAGGGTTAATTCTAACCTGGTACAGTAGGCAGAGGTGAGTGACATGTTCCTCAGGTGAGGCACGTGCCACTAGAATATCGTCTACATAGTTATAGAGGAAGTCTAAATCATGCACTACCTCGTCCATGAAGCATTGAAAGGTACTAGCCGCGTTTCGCAAACCAAAAGGAATAGTTAAAAATTAAAACGCTCCAAATGGTTGGTTGGTTGGTTGTTTTTGTTTTACAGCATGTCAACCTTTTTCAGGTTATTTAATGCCGAATATAATTATTTTGAGGAACGATTTTTAATGGAGTATATTTTTTTTAAGTCGGATTCTATTTAACCCATAGTTGGGACCCTAACAGGTACTACCACTCCAGGTCAGAGTGGACCTGGGAGCAATGGCAATTAAAGGGTGGCTCCACACTCCCCAAGGCCCGCAAGGTGGGGCCTCATCATCGGATATAGTTTTAGGTCATATCCAGGACCGTGATTATTATTGGACAATTGGAGTTGTTACAGCAGTTTTTGGGATGTCGGCTGGATTCACTGGAATCTGATGGTATGCCTTAACCAAATCTAGTTTGGAGAAGTTCTTACAACCGTGCAGTGAAGAAGCGAAGTCCTGTATGTGTGAGATTGGGTAATGATCGGGTACCGTAGTGGCATTCAATCATCGGTAGTTCCCAGTCGGACGCCAATCTACGGAACGTTTTGGGACCATATGCAAAGGGGAAGCCCATGGACTGGACGAGGGGTGTATGATTCCCAGTTGCAGCATATGGTTGAACTCTGCCTTCGCTGCTTTAAGTTTGTCAGCAGGCAGGCGTCGAGGTCGTGAGAATACAGGAGTACCTGTGGTCTCAATATGGTGAGCTGTTGAGTGAGGTGGTTCACTCACAACAAAATTCAAGTTAGTTAACTCCGGGTAGGAGTTTAATAATGTATGATATGGATCATCGGCAGAAGCGATGAAAAATACAGGACCGATAGATGTGAAGTTCGATTTTGAACCCGTGATGGAAAGTTCCGTATTAGCATCTATCAGCTGTTGTCTGCGTATGTCAACTAAAACTAATAGGTTGAAGTTATGCAGAAAGTCCACACCTATAATGGGATAGGGCAAATCAGCTATCGTAAACACCCACATAAAGTCTTTACATAATTCCAAGTCAAGGGACGAGAAATTTGACGGTACATGGGAATAGACAAGTGATTTATGGCTTGCAGTGTAATGGGTGAAACTGGTGGCTTCTTGGTGAGGAGTTTCAGTGGCCAAATGCTGCAAGCTGCTCCTGTATCAACCAAGCAACGCGCTTGGGATAAGGAGTCAGTGATAAAATAGGCACAGTTGTGGGAGGTCTGTGGAGAATGTGCCGTGCTCAGTTCTCAGCACAATTATTTCCCTGGTTCAAATACGAACAGGGCATTGTACAGCGCCGTGCGTCCTTGCCAAAACGACTATGATAAAAGCATAGTCCTGGCTTGCTAGAGTGACGGTGGTGATGGGGGGATCGTGAACGGCTCTTGTAGCAGCGTCTAGGTGATTGTGATCTGGCCACACTCAGCTTCCTCACATCTCTGGTAAGCCACTCGAGAGCGTCAAGTATAGCCAAGGAAGTGGCTTCTTGACTTGTGTCCCCAACTTTGGCTGAGAGCGTAGAGATTTAGCCGAAGTCTGGGGGATAGCTGCGGTGGTAGGACCCTTGGTAAAGTTCATAACTTTATCTGCCGATGTTGCTACAACGTCGACAAAGTTTTTTCCGACATAGGAGCTAAAATGGCTTTCACCTGTGCCGGCAGCTTCGAAAAGAAAAGCTGTTTTATAAAGGCACTGTCAGCGGGGACGTCTTCAACTAACTCTCTCATTAGCTCACTAGGCAAACGGTCTCCTAAGAGCTCGTCGTGGACTAACGTTTAGAAGCGTTTTTCCATTGACACTGACGTCTAGAGCAGAACTTCCCATTTTATCGAGTCGTATGTGGAGTTAGGAGGGGTGTCAGTGATCAAGTCTTTGACCACTGGCGTCAACGACACAGAGAATACACTAAATAATATCGGCAATTGCCGATGCTCTTTAACGTCGTTTGCTGAAAAATACGAATGGAGCTGAGCGAACCAAACTCAGACGTCACCTGCATAAGCAGGCAAGGTGGTAGACATTAGATTAATAAGTAAAATGAACAGACCATAAAATCAAAAGTCGAAAAGTGAAAAAAAAAACTTCTTCAAAGAGACACAAATGAGAGATAGAAAAAGAAGGAAAATAAATCAGAAGAATTACAAGTAAGATAAAAATAAATAATAGCAATAGTTTGGATTGGGAAAGGAAAGATTTAAGAATTGTGTGCGTGTGTATGTGTGTGTGTGTGTGTGTGCGTGTGTGTGTGTGTGTGTGTGTGTGTGTGAAAAATGAAGTGAATACTGTACTTACAGTGTAGTTGGCCATTAAAAAATAAATAAATAAATATTTTTGGAACAAAGTTTTTCATTTATATATATATATATATATATATATATATATATATATATATATATATATATATATATATGTAGTTTGAGTTTGCTGTGTTGAAGGATGTAGTAGCTGATCTCTTTGGTTAAGAAAATGGAAGGCAAAATTTCGTCTGCTCGTGGTTGTAAAGAAAAACAAACTATTCGTAAACAAAATGTTTTTTGCTTTCTGTTTTTTTTTAATTTGTTTTTTTGTTTGTTTTCCGGGGTTTTTATAAAACACAATTCTTCAGTATTTTTCCTTCTTTTTTTTTTGTTATTTTTTTTGTTTATTTTTCTTTTAGAAGAGAGAGACGGAAAACTCGTTTCGAAGTTTTTTGTTATTGTTTTCTTCTTCGATTTTTAATGCGCTGTCGCTGTTTGTATCGGCGATGGCGACAAAAGGAAAATGAATAACTTTCTTGTTGTTTTCGTCGAAGTTTTTTTTTTTTGTAAAAAACAAAAAAAAAAAACAAAACAAAAATATATCTTCCAGTCTTTCTGCCTTTGTGATTTGGTCTCTTGTCGTTTTTTTTTATATTTTGCTAAAAAAAAAGAAATGCCGCTTTGTAATCAAAAGGTCTGTGTTCGTTTCGGGTTACCATTTTATAGGAGGGAAATGTTGTGCATTTATCTCCTAATAATTACTTAAATAAACACAAGACCAAACTATTGTGTCTGAAATGTATATATTTGCCGATAACACAACACTCTATAATAGAAACGAAGGGAAAAAAGAAGATGTACACATATCTAAGGCAATGGCAGAATCCTTAGAAAACGCCCTCCAGTCGGTAGTAGAATGGAGCCGTAAATGGATGGCAACATTTAATGCTACTAATGTTACAAGAAAATGTCCCTTTTTATTGTAAGAAAAACATTAGATGAGTAAAAATGAGATTATATAGACCGAGATTCGAACCTTGTAAGCAAGGTTCAGAAATAGGATCAGAAATGGAATATAGAATTTCGATTGTTCAGTTTTCCCATAAAATAGTTTAGATATGTTGATTGTTCAATTCTTTTATGAAAACGGAATTAAAATAAGGTCAGTTAGAAGAACGAACAATAGAAAATTAAAAACATATTGAAAAAAAATGTTAGGTCGAAAAATAGGTTAGTAAGAATTCTTGTCTGCAGACATGTGCAAAGCACGCATGTTCAGGCACGTTTTTGGACATGCGTATGACGTCATGGCAGAAATGAATTCTCAATATAGGAGTTAGAGTCGAACATGGGTAGACAGACGGGAGACAGGGTTGGAGGCGAAGATAGGAGACAGTGCGGCATTGGTCAGAAGAAGGTCCCTTTGGAAGCGAGGGAGAAAGTTTTAATCATGAAGTCGACTTTGAATTCCTGGATGTCAACATCATTGCGACTGGTCGAATGTAATAAAAGAACACATCATATTTTGTAACTGCGTCTTGCGTCATCTTTCTACCAAACTGAAGGTAATGTGTAATAATCTTTATATGAACATTGTCTCCCTCATCGTTATAATGAAGTTTGTGTATAACTCATCTAAGAAATGTCCCCTCCTGTGTCATAAGAACTGATAATCCTCAACTCTCACAGTCGCTATGTTCAGAATCTACAGAACTGTATAAATGACTTTCTCCTCTCTCTTCTCACTCTCATCAATAGACATATCCGCCATCTCTAGTAAATATGAATGTCCCGATCCTGTCTCTTTAAAAGACCGCAACTACACAACACTAAGACTAAGCTTCTTTCCTTTATCGATTACAAGAAACCTTCTCAAACACCGATAGCCATGACAGATAACACCTTACCTGATAACTAACCCTTCAAACTCCTCAGCTTAATATTCATAGGAAATATAATCTGAAACAAATACATTGAGGACATTGCATCGGCTGCTGCAAAGAAGGTGAGTTCCCTACATTGTGCTAGAAGAATATTCAAACTTGAGAGTATTCTCTATCTCTACAAAGCCACCATTCGCCCATGCATGGAGTATTGTTGCCTGGTGCATCTACCACTAGTATCTCTTTCTAGGACAAAATCCAAAGAAGAGTATCCAATCTAGTAGGTCTCGCACTGTCAACTAAGCTCCAACTCCTGTCCCATCGCTGCAATGTTGCATCCCTGTGCTTGTTTTACAAGTACTTTAATGGAATGTGCTCTAATGAACTAATTGCATTTGTGCCCCCTTGACATACATACCCTTGATACATATCATTTAGCAACAAAATCCCCCCCCCCCTCTTCATTATTGAGGCCTCTAGATGCCGGAAAGCCTTCTGCTCTAATAGCTTCTTCCCTCGGACTGCTAGACTTTGGAATTCCCTGCTTCTTACCTGTTTTCCGAACTATGCAGAAGTTTAAATGTAATGTCAACTGACATCTCGCTCATCTTCCCTAAACATGATCCAAAATAGTAGCCCCTTATGTCTACATTGCAATATACCTTGTTTGGGGTGAACATGACTAAAAAAAGAAAGGTGTGTGTGTGTGTGGGGGGGGGAGATCTTATTTTTTCTTATTACAATAAAATAAATCAATATGCAAAACACATCAGATTCTGACATTAGTTAAGAACAATCGTCAACAAGAATGAACAGATATTTTACTGCTTCGACGAATAGGCTACCCCTCGCAATTAATGGGAACAAAATAAAGAGAAAAAAAGAAATGTATTATTTGAAAAAAAAAAAAAGTATATCTTTGAAAGTCTTGTAGTGGGGGTCAGAAATTAAAGTGAGATTAAATTTCCTTGCCCCAAACAAATAATAATAAAAAAAAAGGAATGAAACGAACGACAACTCCTTCTGATTTAAATGCACCGCATTTATTTTTTAAACAACAACAATAATAAGGTAATTACACAAAGGTAAATAAATGAACAGAAAGGGTTATTTTCTTTGTGAAACAGTGACTGAGGTAATTAAATGTTTTTTCATGCAAAGAAGAAAACTGTTTTTTCTCTCTCGCTTACTTAGCGGAGAGATATACAAGGGTAAAAAGAGTCCATCAGGGTAACAAGTCCATCTCCACATGGAGGAATTAATTGCTGGGTGTATGCGTATTTAACGTCCAATGTGGACGGGTCGACATTGATGTTTACGCCATGCTCAAAAGGTCGACTGACTCGTTTGGGCGCAACAATGCTCTTTTTATAGATCAAGACCGGCTCCAGACAGCATTAGATTCTGCTGATATTTTGGCGTTTTGGAAATTCGTTAAAAGAAATTATATTCTTAATTTTCTCATTGGGTGGTTGTGTCACGTGATGGTGCTTCCAACTACGTCCGTCAAAAATATGTTATTTTTACTTTTGTTATTTTGAGCAAAGTGTGTGGGCGTATTTGAATTTGTACCGTTGCTGAGAGATTATGTTTTTTTCTCAAAATACGCGGGGAAAAATTGCAATGAATGATGGCTCGTTATTTGCACGAGTGTGTGTGTGACTGTCAGTCTCCAAAAAAAAAAAAAAAATTACTAAATGGTTTTATTCATTTAATAAAAAACATTATATAATACTAACGGGACCTGTGGAAATTCCACAACAGCATCTTTCATATATAATATATTGTTGCTGGGCATTCTGTGAACATTCAGCGTGAATGTAGACCCCATGATATTATTGTAGCCCTTTTGTTAAAACTGTAAAAGTATTTATCTAAGTAATCTAGTTCATGTAGTGTTCAAATATATCTGGTTATTACGGTTTATCTCCAATATCCTTATAGGAGTCTGTGACATATTTCCATTGTATGGATACCTGGCGCTAACAGAACTCCCATGATATCATTATACCATCTTTAAACAGAACAGACACTACCCTAGGATCCTAACCAGAAAACCAAGAATGCATATATTAATTTCACGTACAGCCCAAAAGCGACATAATTAAAAAAAAAAATTTTTTTTTACATTGTCTCTTTAGTGATTGGGAGATCCTATTTAGTAAAAAAGGAGGTGGAATACTGTTGCCACATCTGGGCAGGAGCTGCTAGAAAGGACTTGGCCTGCCTTGATAGAGTTCAAAATAGACTTCGTAGCCTCGTAGGAGATGTCCTTTTCTCTTCCTTGCAACCTCTATCTCACAGAAGAGATGTTGCGAGTTTGTCTCTGATGTATCGTTATTTTCATGGAAAGTGTTCGACTGAGCTTCAATCTATGGTCCCCCCTCGCAAAACTTTCACAAGAAACACTCGTCTAGCTGTAAACACTATCAATAATTCCCCCCACTCTTTATCTGTGCCTAAACCTAAACGTAGATTCCATGAACAAAGCTTTTTTATTAGAACTGCACGCCTGTGGAATTGTCTTCCGTTTTCCTGCTTTCCAGCTGACTACAATATGGTTGTCTTCAAGTCTAACGTAAATAAGTTCTTGATGAGCCGTTCCATATAAGTTATCAAATTTAACAAATTTTCATTACTAATGATTATTATATTGTCCAATTTCTACTGTACACTCTTTAACCCTTATCCTTGAGTGGCCTCTTGGCCTTGATAATGAGTTGATACCTATGAAAAAAAAAAAAAAGAAAAAGTCCAATGTGAACAAGTTCTAATTGAATCGTCCCCCTAAGTAATCCAAGTTTCAAAATTCCCACTGTTTACTATGCTAAAATCACAATGACTAATGTATACCTATTAACCCTTATCCTCGAGTGGCCTCTGGGCCTTGATAAGTGGTGACACCCTTGTAAAAAAAAAAAAAAAAAGAAGGTGATAACTAAGACTATGACAACAGCATATCCTTTTTATTGTTTTGACTCTCGAATATATATCCGACACAGACGCAGTTAATCAACCGAGAACCACATCACTCTATATAAAAGCATATAAAATATCAATGGGTACACACTCGAGAGTCAAAACAATGAAAAGAATATGATGTTGTTATAGCCCTAGTGATAACATACTGCAAACATTAAATTAGCGTATCTATATACTAATTTAATGTTCTTAGTATGTTATCACTTTTTATCCTCCTTTCTAATAAATAAGATCTCCCGATCGAATAATTTATAATTTAAAAACTGTGACATGAATGGTTACCCTAATCGCCACTGTTCCTCTTTGTCTATAATTTTTACTTTGTCCCATAAGAATAGATGGTTTCCCTTTTCCCTTCAATCTCTTCATGCATTATGGCTTTTCGATGTTCTTCTAACCGTACTTTTAGTGGACGACACGTCTCACCTTTGTATAGTTTTCCACATTTACATGGGATTTCATACACACAGTTCTTACTCATGAATTTTTTCTGTAGAGGACTTGAATTACATAGGTCGTTTCTGAAGGCCGAGTCGCTCCTAAATACCGCCCTGATATTATATAGATTACATATTCTTTGGGTTTTTTTTTTCTTCATGTATGGTATGCAAAATGTGACGAGTTTTTGGGCCGTATTCTTCTGTGTTTGTTCCAGATTTCTTGGAGTTAAGTCATGGATAGTTGTGTAAGTGGAGATTTTCTCTTGAACTGTCCATCTCTTGATATATATTGCTGTTTTATTTTTTTTTACATAGGCATCACCACTTATCAAGGCCCAGAGACCACTCGAGGATAAGGGTTAAAGTCAATTGGGCAATATAGTAATTGTTAGTCATGGAAATTCGGTAAATTTGTTAACTTAAGTGGAACGGCTCATCAAGAACTTGTTTACATTGGACTTGAAGACAATCAAATTGTAGTCAGCTGGAAAGCAGGAAAACGGAAGACAGTTCCGCAGGCGTGCAGTTCTAAGAAAGAAAATTTGTTCATGGAATCTACGTTTAGGTTTAGGCACAGATAAAGAGTGGGGGGAATTATTGAATTTTTTTCAGCTAGATGAGTATTTCTTGTGAAAGTTTGGCGAGGGGGGGGACCATAGATTGAAGCTCAGTCGAGCAGTTGCCATGAAAATAACGATAAAGCAGAGACAAACTTGCAACATCTCTTCTGTGAGATAGAGGTTGCAGGGAAGAGAAAAGGACATCCCCTACGAGTCTACAAAATCTATTTTTAACTCTATCAATAAGTCCATTTCCATTGCTCGGTGTTTTAGGTAATGGACTATTCCTTTCTTTACATAATATAAATGGTTGGAGTTGGAGTTTAGATATTGTCCAGTGAAAGTTGGCTTTTGGTTACAGATGACCTAAATCCCTGATCAGTGCGAATTATCTGCACATCTAGGCACGATAATTTGTTATAATGTTCCTTTTCTACCGTGAACTTTATAAATGATGAATAATATGCATAGATGGACTAACATGGTTTAGTAATTTATTTTATTTACGGACTGTTATCCTCATCTCCACAGTTGTTGTTTCACCATGTTCCGACCAACTATCCCGTGTAGTACAGTGAGTAGAGGCATTGAATCTCTACGGTTCCAGGTGAGCATTGTCTGAAGATAGCGGTTTCAATCCTACCCGAAGCAGGACAACAACAAATATGGAAAGCAGTAATTACTGAGGACACAGTTAAGAAACTACCTGAAGAAAACCAGAGGAATAATTGGCTGAAACAACTACTATGAAGATGAGGATAACAGTCCGCAAATAAAATAAATGAATATACAAAGTACTTATTTCAAAGGATTGCAATATATATATATATACCAGCAATAATCATGTCACCTTGTCATCATTATGATTCCCAAAAGGATGAAACACTAGTGTCTGTAGGCATTTAATAATTATTATAGCAACTAATAATATATATATATATATATATATATATATATATATATATATGTATATATATATATATATATATATATATATATATATATATATATATATATATCATTTAATTTAGTAATGTTTGAACATCTTCCTGTCCCAAATTCAACAAGATACACCTGAAGAAGGTCGAATGTTACACAGGCCAAAACGTTATGAAAATAACACTCAAGATGAGAATAGTAGTACAAATAATACAAATTATCAATCCTCATCTAAAAAATTCAGAAATAAATAAATATTAAATTGACAATAGAAACAACCAGGTTGTCATTGATGGACGTACATCCAAGCAGCATAACATTAATGTGGGAGTGCCTCAGGGGTCGATCCTTGGACCATTATTATCCCTGATATTCATAAACGACTTTCCTGATAATATTGTGTTCGAGATGGGATATTTGCTGATGATACAACGCTCTATAGTATGCATGAGGGAAGAACAGATGCACATAAATATAAGACAATGGCAGAATTGTTAGAAAATGACCTCCAGACTATAGTGAAATGGGGCTGCAAATGGATGATAACATTTAATGCTAGGAAAACTAAGCTGCTCTCCTTTAACAATTACAAGACACCTATCCAACCGCCTATATCCATGACAAATAGAACCCTACCTGAGAATTCTATCTTCAAACTCCTTGGCCTAACATTTGCGGGTAATATGAAATGGAAAAATACATAGAAGGTGGGTTCCCTACAAAGAAGGTGGGTTCCTTCTATTGAGATAGAAGACTACACACAACTGAGAGTATCCTGTACCTCTACAAGGTCATTAATATGTCGTGTATAACGCTAAGCAAGCATTCAACAACCACCTGTTTTAATTGGTGTCGGTTTATAAATATGAGCTATCTGCTCATATGTAAATTATACTTAATTAGCATATCACTACATCTCCCTATAACGGAGGGGCTTTATGCCGCGAGTACTTCTTATACTTCTTCTCGTGCCCTCCTGAACATCTTCCTTTATCTCTCTACTTTTCCTTTCCCTATAATCGCAGTGTTCCTCCTGCATATTCTGATCTTCCTCTTCTGCCTTGTCTCATTCTACTTCTTCCTCTTCTACCTCGCCTCTCTACTTCTTCCTCCGCAGTCCCATTCTGTAGTAACTCTTCTGTTATTTCAATAATGGGCAGCTCTGAAGGCATTTCCTCATCCGATTGTTCCCTTGGGATCTTATTTGGTCAGCATGAGCTAGAACACTGTTCCCATTTTCTGCTGTCTTGGCTGTAATGTTATGACCCTTTAGGCTGTGATCATAGCGTAGTATCTGTTATCTGTGGCAAGTGGGAGCAATGGTCAAAACATTATTATTATTGTTATTGTATTCTTATTAATTGATTTGAGCGATGGATGCTCGCTGGATCAGTTATTATGATTAAAAGAATAAACAATTAAATTGTGAAAGAAATGATTGATGTGTGAATCGCAAAAAGAATGTGAAAATAGAAAATATATTTAAACATTATTTTGGGGTTTTGAATAAACAAATAACTAGGTGAATTAGATTGGTATGAGACATGTAATTAGGTGACGTAAGAGAACACGTGATGTAGTTAGTTTTGGAGAGATTCAGAGAGTTGAGGATTGACCACCAGAGCAGACAGACGTCTAGACAAGGGTGGACAGACAGCTAGGAGCGGGCTGTATGAACAGAAAATGTAAAAACTGTAGATCCTGTGAAAACCATTTGAGACAACTGTAATAAATTTATATTATAAAAATATAAAGAGTTGTTTTAATGGTTTCACAAATAAGAACAGATGTCTCAATTATATGGTGCTGGTCGCTTCATGGTTCGTCATGAGGCTTTTTTTTCTTACTTTTTTTTAGAAAATATGAACACAAACCACCTTTAAGTTAAAAATGCGCCAAACAAAATTACGAAACACAAAATATAACAAAACTTGACAGACAAAAGAGGAAAGAAGGTACATCAATAAACAATAACCCTAACCCTAACCCTAACCCTAACCCTAACCTTTTTCTTTACAAGGTATGAAGCATATATTATTCTTCTTACATATGAACTGTAAAAATATCCCGTGTGATAAGTCTGATACAACATGACTCGGTTTACACGTCAATATCATGTCCTCCTAGCTAAACAACATACATACGATTTATACATTTATTATCTGTCTGTTAAAAGAAAAATATCTTACATCCACTAGACAACACATGACATGTTGTAATATATCATCTCCTCCTATATAAACAAATATACAACATCGGCTTCCATATTCCTATTTCTTTTGTACCACATCTTTTGATTTGTGGCATATGACATAGTTAAAGGGGACATTAATTGTCTGCCTATTAAGACAGATGGACTTTCTGGCCTGCCTGCATGCGGAATTGTTCTATAACTTAGTAATAATCTTGGGAGGGAAGCACCGATTTTCTCCTTCTGTTGCACGCATGCTTTTATGCCCTTCTTTACTGTCTGGACCATCCTTTCCACTATCCCATTACTTTGAGGGTAGAAGGGAGGGGTCTCGTAAGATCTGCATCTTATTTTTCTTAACCATTCATGCAAATCAGCATCTGCAAATTCTGGCATGTTATCCGTCACCAATGTTCTTGGTATTCAATTTCTCTGAATATGCGTCTACTAATATTAATAATAGTCTTATCTCATTGACATAGGCATGATCCCTGTGTACTCTGCTTCATTGTTCTGCTTCTCGGGGCCACAAATGTATTTTCTTTTGCTTCAAATTCCTGAATTCTGTGCATTTTGTACATCTTTTTACATAGTCCTCTACATCTCTTGAGTACCCCGGCCACCATGTTTCCAATTTTAATCTTCTTTGCGTAGCTGCTACTCCACAATGTACATCATCATGTACACTTTTTATAACCTGTCTCCTCTGTGTTTCTGGGTGAACTACCAAGTCTCCATTACATGTTACCCCGTTTTCTATAGTCAGTTTATGTTTTATTTATTTGAATGGTCTTTCAGCCATTGAATAATTTCCACAGGGATTCTCTTTTATCCTCAACAACACTGGGTCATTTGTTTCAGTAACCATTTTATCTACAGATATTACATCGGTTTCTACAAGGTGCATTCAAATTCCTCGTCGTTTTTGTACTTATCCTCTCTATAAAACCTCAATCTAGATAAGGCATCAACGTGCGGTATCGTATTCCCTTTAACATACTCAATGTCAAAATCGAATACCATCAATCTGATCGTCCAACGTAATATTCTGGATGTTGTAACTTTTGGTAGTTCTTTTCTTGAGTTGAAAATAAATTCCAGTGGTCTGTGATGACTTTTCAACAAGAATTTTTTCCCATCAAGAACTGTCTTGCTCTATCCGTTGTCCACACTATGGCTAGTGCCTCCCTTTTCTGTATTAGAATAATTGTGTTCAGTCGTTGTTAATCTCCTCGATAAGTACATTACGGGATGACCATCTTGTGATAAAATATTGGATACGGAATGTTCACTAGCGTCAGTAGTTAGAGTTATGTCCTTCTTAGGGGCAAAAATTTGTACTATTCACTTTTTCGCTAGAATCTGTTTTAAGTTTTTAAAGGCTTTCTGTTGGAATAGGTTCTAATAAGTCTTCCTTTATTAACTTTCACAACTTAGCTATTACTAATGGTAATAAATTTTTTTTTTTTTTTTTTTACACAGTGATCACCACTTATCAAGGCCCGGAAGCCACTCAGGGATAAGGGTTATTGCAAGTACATTACGTTAGTGTAGAGATTTGATGGAGTGTTTACTTAAGGGGGCGGTTCATTAGGAATTTATTAACATTAGACTTGAAGACATCCAAGTTGTAGTCCGGAGGAAAGCAGGCAGACGGAACAGAGTTCCACAGGCGTGCAGTTCTAATAAAGAAGCTTTGTTCATGGAATCCGTGTTTTGATTTAGGCACAGATATAGAGTGGGGGAAATTTTTCACAGTGGATTCAGCTAGACGGGTGTTTTTCGTGAAAGATTGGCGAGGGGGGACCAGGGATTGGAGTTCAGACGAGCACCTGCCATGAAAATAACGATAAAACAAGGATAGGCTCGCAACGTCTCTTCTGTGAGAGAGGGGTTGCAGGGTAGAGAAAAGGGCATCCCCCACTAAGCCACGAAGTCTATTTTGTACTCTGTCAAGGCATGATAGGCTGTTTTTGGTAGCTCCTGCCCAGATATGGCAACAGTATTCCATCCTTGGACGTACTTGGCTTTTATATAGATAGAGAATTGCATCAGTAGTGAGATATCTTCTGGAGCGGTAGAAGGATCCCACCATCTTTCCAGCGACCTTGGCAACAGACTTGATGTACGTGTTCCATTTCAGATCAGGAGTAAAGGTTAAACCCAGAAGCTTGTCAAAACACGGGGCCTCACCCAGACGAGAGCCATCCATCACAATTGATGCCAGATGGGGATCAGAGCGTTGATGATGTAAGGATAGGAGTTTGGTTTTGGATGCATTAAAGGTAACTAGCCATATCTTCCCCCACTGAACCACGCGCTCGAGATCAGAGGAGAGAGAATCAGAGAGAACTTTGTCATTTACAGCCTTTGATGTGTTGCTGTAGATGGTCGTGTTATCAGCATAGATGTCAACGAATGATTTAAGTATGTGTTTAGGGAGGTCATTGATGTAGATCAGGAAGAGAGTTGGGCCCAGGATTGACCCCTGAGGGACCCCAGCATTTATATTGCAGGCCTCCGATTTTTGTCCATCTACCACTACTCTTATAAGCCTATCGGAGAGAAATGATTTAATGATTGAGAAAACATTTCCAGTTATACCGTAGCTGGAAATCTTGTGAAGTAGACCCTTATGCCATACCTTGTCGAAGGCCTTTGATATGTCAAGAGCAATTGCCCTAGAAAGGAAGCCTTTGTCAAGAGATTCACTAATCCTGTGGGATATAACCGTCAGCACATCTGCGGTAGATCTTGCAGAGCGGAAACCATATTGTGTGTCACTAAGAAGGTTATTCCTGCTGAGGTGGTGGACTATTTCTCTATTTAATATTGATTCCAGCAACTTACTCATAACACAGAGGAGACTTATTGGTCTGTACTGAGAGGGAGATGACTTATCACCTGAATTCTTAAATACAGGGCAAACTGATGAGGTCTTCCAGGGAGTCGGAAAGCACTTCTCCTTAAGGCAGCGCTTAAATAGTTTCGTAAGTATGGGAGCAAGTTCTGGTTGAAGCTTTTTTAACACTATAATTGGGATGCCATCAGGGCCAGTTGCTTTACTGGAATCTAGGTTTTTTATTAGCTTGGCGACCTCATGCACGGATATTTGTATGTTACCTAGCTTGGTCTGTGTTATAGGAGGAAATATGGGGAGTTGATGGCCTTCGTCGCATAGGGTAGAATTAGCTGCAAAGTTCTTTGCAAATAGTTTGGCCTTGTCTGACGCTGACGAGATGACCTCTGGTCCATTGATAATGGTTGGGATAGAACGCACACTTCTGTTCAGGATCCTATTTGTTATTTGCCAAAACTGGTGAGAACCAAGCCGCTGATCAGCTACCTTGGATTTAACAGACTGGGCATATAGCTCTCTTGCATTTTTTATTACTCTTTTACAGTGGTTGCTGGCAGTCCTGAAAGCAGCTTTAGTCTCAGTGCATCTATTACGTTGGTAGCTATGGAAAAAGTGATTTCAGTGCGCGATAGCAGCAGCACATTCTGGGGAGAATCATGGCTGGCTTTTAGGTTTTTGTTGGAATTTTTTAGATGGTATGAATTGGTCAATGCCTACAATTAACCATTCGGTCAGATCTGATACTATAGAGGACACTTCCTTTTTAAACATGGAGTGCAGAGGTAAATCAGATATGAATGTACGGAAGCTACTGGTACTTTTCTCGGTTCATAGTAGGAGAGGGAAACATTTTCTTTTAATTTAAGGCTAGCGTTATAATTTTTTAATTTTCTTGTTTTTTTCCATTTCTATCTCATTAATCAACTTCGTTAAATTTATTTTTAATACATCATTCCCCAATAGTCCATGTGTTTTTCAGCAATTTGTAACTATAATGGGTACTACTTCATATTTTTCTTTTGAACCTTCAAAGTAACCCATAATTGCTAAATTATATTTAATTTGCATATCGCTACAGCCACCATTCGCCCATACAAGGAGTATTGTTGCCACACCTGGGCTGGTGCATCTACCACTAGCCTCTCCCTTTTAGATAAAGTCCAAAAAAAGAGTTGTCAATCTAATCGGTTCCACTTTATCAACTAAGCTCCAGCTCCTGTCCCATCACCGCGCCTGTTTTACAAATATTTTAATGGAATGTGCTCTGATGAACTCGTTTCACTTGTATTCTCTCAATGTTCATATCCACGACAAATCCGTTTAGCAATAAGATCTCACCCCTTCACTGTTAATGTCCCTAAATGCCAGAACGCTTTCTATTCTAATAGTTTCTTCCCCCAAACAGCTAGACTTTAGAATTCCCTTCCTGCTGACTGCTTCCTTGGCTGTACTGATATGCAGAAGTTTAAATGTAACACAAACAAATATCTTGTTAATGTTTCCTAGACATATTCCCTTACGTCCAAGTGGCGATATGCTTGTAAGGGTTGAACATGAGTAAAAAAAAAATAAATAAATAAAAAAAATTATGGAATATGTATTTATCAAAGTTTACATGTCGGCGAGAAACAGAAACAGACACACGAGATATAGTTTGATAGTTTTATTAATAAAAAGATTATCACCATTTTTTTTTTTTTTTACAATATTTCTGAATTTGTGAGGATCAAAAAAATGAATGCACTTCAATGCACCTACAACAAATTGTTTGTTCATGTGAGCAAAGTTAGTATTTTTATAAATCACCCCCCAATTCTTTAGTTCTTTGATGCCAGGGGTGCACTGCAGATGAAAACTACTGCTTTTATTTGATTTAGGAGCTCAAGAAAACAATAATACTTGATGTTTGCCTTTAAACTTTGATGAAGCCAGAAACGACTTTCAAAAGTAACAGTATAAAGACTTCAAAATTACTTAAAAAAAAAAAATGTCTCTCGTCATCTCATCTGTCCTATTACCTGGATAACTGCTGGGGTTCCAAATATGACTCGAAATCAAGCTTTCTTCCCTCCCCCACCCCTAATTTCTGCTTACCTAATCGCGCCAGCCCTGTCCTCTCTTAGATGTTGTCCTTCCACCATATTGTAAATAAATATATACACAGGAGATTAAAAATGGCTTACACGTGTTTATTCCATGGCCCTTAGAAATTTTAAAGTGATTTTGAAGCTTATTAAGTATCGATTAGAAAGTCATTTCTAATTAGAATGAAAGTTTGCAGACAAAAGTCAAGTATCATCGTTACTTTTGTGCGCTTAAGTCAAAGTGAAAACATTAATTTTCACCCACATCGTATGAAAGTAATGATTCTTCGATCATCATCAGAGAGAGCTATATAAGAATTATAAAGAAATATATGCTATACGGATCGATGATTGGCTACATTATTGATCCCTTCAGAAGTGGGTAATAAGAACACATTACACAAGCCTGCACATCGACCTGTGACACAATTAGAACACACTGACATGACACAAAGCTGCACATCGATCTGGGAACATTTGCAATACACCGACATGTGACACAAAGCTGCACATCGATCTGTGGAACATTTGCAATACACCAACACGTGACACAAAGCTGCACATCGATCTGTGGAACATTTGCAATACACCAACACGTGACACAAAGCTGCACATCGATCTGTGGAACATTTGCAATACACCGACACATGACACAAAGCTGCACATCGATCTGTGGAACATTTGCAATACACCGACACATGACACAAAGCTGCACATCGATCTGTGGAACATTTGCAATACACCAACACGTGACACAAAGCTGCACATCGATCTGTGGAACATTTGCAATACACCGACACATGACACAAAGCTGCACATCGATCTGTGGAACATTTGCAATGCACCAACACGTGACACAAAGCTGCACATCGATCTGTGGAACATTTGCAATACACCGACACATGACACAAAGCTGCACATCGATCTGTGGAACATTTGCAATGCACCAACACGTGACACAAAGCTGCACATCGATCTGTGGAACATTTGCAATACACCGACACATGACACAAAGCTGCACATCGATCTGTGGAACATTTGCAATACACCGACACATGACACAAAGCTGCACATCGATCTGTGGAACATTTGCAATACACCAACACATGACACAAAGCTGCACATCGATCTGTGGAACATTTGCAATACACCGACACGTGACACAAAGCTGCACATCGATCTGTGGAACATTTGCAATACACCGACACATGACACAAAGCTGCACATCGATCTGTGGAACATTTGCAATACACCGACACGTGACACAAAGCTGCACATCGATCTGTGGAACATTTGCAATACACCGACAAATGACACAAAGCTGCACATCGATCTGTGGAACATTTGCAATACACCAACACGTGACACAAAGCTGCACATCGATCTGTGGAACATTTGCAATACACCGACACATGACACAAAGCTGCACATCGATCTGTGGAACATTTGCAATACACCGACACGTGACACAAAGCTGCACATCGATCTGTGGAACATTTGCAATACACCGACACATGACACAAAGCTGCACATCGATCTGTGGAACATTTGCAATACACCGACACATGACACAAAGCTGCACATCGATCTGTGGAACATTTGCAATACACCAACACGTGACACAAAGCTGCACATCGATCTGTGGAACATTTGCAATACACCGACACATGAAATAAAGCTGCACATCGATCTGTGGAACATTTGCAATACATCGACACGTGACACAAAGCTGCACATCGATCTGTGGAACATTTGCAATACACCGACACATGACACAAAGCTGCACATCGATCTGTGGAACATTTGCAATACACCGACACATGACACAAAGCTGCACATCGATCTGTGGAACATTTGCAATACACCGACACATGACACAAAGCTGCACATCGATCTGTGGAACATTTGCAATACACCGACACGTGACACAAAGCTGCACATCGATCTGTGGAACATTTGCAATACACCAACACGTGACACAAAGCTTCACATCGATCTGTGGAACATTTGCAATACACCGACACATGACACAAAGCTGCACATCGATCTGTGGAACATTTGCAATACACCAACACGTGACACAAAGCTGCACATCGATCTGTGGAACATTTGCAATACACCGACACATGACACAAAGCTGCACATCGATCTGTGGAACATTTGCAATACACCAACACGTGACACAAAGCTGCACATCGATCTGTGGAACATTTGCAATACACCGACACATGACACAAAGCTGCACATCGATCTGTGGAACATTTGCAATACACCGACACATGACACAAAGCTGCACATCGATCTGTGGAACATTTGCAATACACCGACACATGACACAAAGCTGCACATCGATCTGTGGAACATTTGCAATACACCAACACGTGACACAAAGCTGCACATCGATCTGTGGAACATTTGCAATACACCGACACATGACACAAAGCTGCACATCGATCTGTGGAACATTTGCAATACACCAACACATGACACAAAGCTGCACATCGATCTGTGGAACATTTGCAATACACCGACACATGACACAAAGCTGCACATCGATCTGTGGAACATTTGCAATACACCGACACATGACACAAAGCTGCACATCGATCTGTGGAACATTTGCAATACACCGACACATGACACAAAGCTGCACATCGATCTGTGGAACATTTGCAATACACCAACACGTGACACAAAGCTGCACATCGATCTGTGGAACATTTGCAATACACCGACACATGACACAAAGCTGCACATCGATCTGTGGAACGTTTGCAATACACCGACACATGACACAAAGCTGCACATCGATCTGTGGAACATTTGCAATACACCAACACGTGACACAAAGCTGCATATCGATCTGTGGAACATTTGCAATACACCGACACATGACACAAAGCTGCACATCGATCTGTGGAACATTTGCAATACACCGACACATGACACAATACATAGTACATGGCACATCAACGAAGTTATCTCTGATTCTCTCCCCTCTGGTCTTGAGCATGTGGTACAATGGGGAAAAAAGCGGCTGGTTACTTCTAATGCATGTAAAATCAAGCTTCTATCTTTGTATCATCAATGTTCTGATCCTCATCTGGCATCAATTGAAATGAATAGCCCTCGTCTTGGAGAAATTCCATGTTTTGACAAACTTCTGTGCTTGATTTTCACTCCTGAGCTAAAATGGAATATGCACATCAAATCCGTTGCCAAGGTCGCTGGAAAAATGATGGGATCCTTCTATCGATCCAGTAGATATCTACCTGCTGATGCAATTCTCTACTTATATAAGACCCAGGTACGTCCAAGGATGGAGTATTGCTGTCACATCTGGGCAGGAGATGCTAGGAAAATCTTATCCTGCCTTGACAGAGTTCAAAATAGACTTCGTAGCCTAGTCGGGGATGCCCTTTTCTCTTCCCTGAAATCTCTTTCTCACAGAAGAGACGTTGCGAGCCTGTCTCTGTTATATCGATATTTTCATGGCAAGTGCTCATCTGAGCTCCAATCTAGGTCTCCCTTGCCTAACTTTCATAAAAAAACACTTATCTAGCGTAAACCACCATCAATAATTTTCCCCACTCTTTATCTGTGTCTAAACCTAAACGTAGATTCCATGAACAAAGTTTCTTTCTAAGAACTGCACACCTGTGGAACTCTCTTCCATTTACTTGCTTTCCAGCTGACTACAATATGGCCGTATTCAAGTCCAATGTAAACAAGTTTACCAAATTTACACTTCTAACGATTACTATGATATTTTCCTTTTGACCACTGTGCACTCTTTAACCCTTATCCTCGAGTGGCTCTGAGCCTTGATAAGTGGTGATTACTATGTAAAAACAAAAGAAAAATACTGACCTGTGGAACAATTACAACACAGACACGTGACACAAAGCTCCACATTGACCGTTGGAACAATTGCAACACATTGACACGTGACACAAAGCTGCACATCAACCTATGGTACAATTTCAGTACATGCAGAATTTTCGATGCATAAACAATAAGCTTCTTTAACATGTAACTGCCAAAACAGTTAATGACTTATTTTTACCTTCTCTAAATGCGACCTTTTATATATTTTTCAAGAACATTTTTCTTTCTTTTTTTTACATAGGCATAACCACTTATCAAAGCCCAGAGACCACTCAAGAATAAGGGCCAAGAGTGTACAGTAGTCAATTGGACAATATAATAATCGTTAGTAATGGAAATCGGTAAATTTGTTAACTTAAGTGAAACGGCTCATCAAGAACTTGTTTAAGTTGGACTTGAAAACAACCATATTGTAGTCAGCTGGAAAGTAGAAAAACGGAAGACAATTCCACCAGGCGTGTAGTTCTAAGAAAGAAGCTTTGTTCATGGAATTTACGTTTAGGTTTAGGCACAGATAAAGAGTGGGGTGGGGGTGGGGTTATTGATAGTGTTTTAAGCTAGACGAGTGTTTCTTGTGAAAGTTTAGCAAGTTTCTTTTTGATAAGTATTCTTTATTTTCATTTTTAAATAATTTCATTTGTATCTCTGGTTTTCATTTTTCTTTTAAAGCACACCATTATGTAGTGTGGTTATCGGAAAAAACGACAAAAAAAAAAAAAAAATTCAACACAGCTTTATGCAGGTTCTTTATTCATTGTCAGACATTTCCTGAACTAAGGTCCCTTCACAATTTGTAATCTTTGTTACAATCGGTTGAAAAGGATTCTCTAGTTGCAATATCAAACAGGGTTGGCTGTTTGATTGACTTCAGTGGATTACACTTGTCACACGTCTGTCTTTTGGCACAAAGACGTTATCAAATCACTTAAATTACCAGCAGTTAAATACGTTTTCTCATGCTTGGAATTTTCTCATCCCGCAGGTTAATTCCAGGTTAATATTTTCCAGAGGTAAAGCAATTAATGAAGTTTTAATGAGGTTAATACAAGAGTGCTTAATACCGAAGTATGGCAAGATATATTTTTTATACGTAAGCATTAATATGCCGTTACACATTCATTAGTATGTTTTTGTCAGCCAGTTACAAGTAACTAGAGACCTCTTCAGGCGATATTTCTTATACAAATTTTGTCCGTAATGAAAAGTAGCCGACTTATTTCAGTTTAAGTTTATTACATATATATATATATATATATATATATATATATATATATATATATATATATATATATATATTCGTCAGTGACTTCTTGTTTTACTTTCTGTAACCTCCAAACTCCCATAGACACCGATTCGTCGTGTGGTTTTTGAATGATTCCAAAAACAGTCAATATATTACATTTCAAACATTTGTCATTTTAAAGATTTTATGGAGTTGGGTTATTTTCAAGCGTTATTTCTTTTGTTATTTTCTAGCGTTTTCTTGTCATTTATAAATGATTTTATTTCATAAAATATACAAACAAAAATAAAAAATATCAACAAGCAAACAAAAATAATACCCCCTCCCTCAAAAATCGATTTTATATCACTTTGTAAAAATTATTGTCACAGTATATTTATATTTGTTTTTGTAAGTTTTTGGGCACGTTCAGGCAATTCTATGAGACTAATAAAAATTTTATTAGTCGCTAAATAGATTTCATTTTTTATTAGAAATGTCTATGCGTCTATATAAAAAGGCTCTGTCATGTTTAAGTTTGAAATAATATTTTCATATATATATATATATATATATATATATATATATATATATATATATATATATATATATATATATATGCAAACTTTGTTTCATGGAAAAATATGAGCACGTTCTCTTGGCGCCTAACATTTCACGTGTGCGTTTCTTTGCTATCTTTTGAAATTTTCATCTTTTCTCCAACAATTTTTCTTCATTTGCTTTTTTCAATTGATGGTGATTCAACGAAGAATCGAGAACGTTAGTGATAGATATGGAACTTATATTAATGGTTTGATTTTAACACAATCTACATCAATATATATATATATATATATATATATACATATATATATTATTAGTTATATAAAGTACTGGCTTCAAGGAGAGATTCTTCTATCATAAATGTTCTTTTGAGAACTCAAACTACACAGGAAAAACATTCCTTTCTATATACTATAAAGAGGTAGTTGAGCAAAACTTAACATGAATTGTAAAGTGGAAAATCTTGAAGAAAGCCAGCAATTTCCCACATTTAAATTCGTTATGCTATTTATGTCATAATGAGCAATTATACATTACGAGATTTAAGGATAGGGATAAACTATTTATTCCTGTACCCACCACCATATCTGTTTAAATATTGTAACCCCTCTTTTATTCCATACTCCTGTCTATATCCATCCTTATTACTTCTTCCCTCTTTCTTTTATAGGAGTTGTAAATCACGTGACCCGTGCCCTAAATTGAAATAATAAAAAAAAAACTTTTATTTTGTGCTTTCATTTTAAGAGCATGTCTCCTGGATCACCCGATAGAAGTCATTATTTGACCGAAACAGTAGCTTTGTTATTGTTGTAAGCATGTAATTTGTTTACCTAAAATTAAATAAAAACATGCATATATATTGAGATAAGTTCTAAAAGCTCAACTCTAGAGGAGCTTGAGTCTTTGCTCCTCACACACACACACACACACACACACACACACACACACACACACACACACACACATACATACATACATACATATATATATATATATATATATATATATATATATATATATATATATATATATATATATATATATATATATATCAGTGCTTGTCCATGACTCTGTGATGAGAACTATCAAATATTTACTTCATAATGATTGTATTGCTGTGATTTCCTAGATGTTAATCCAACAAAATTCCGGTGTTTATGAAAAGTTTTCAATAATAAGAGTAGTATTATATCATAATTTTTAAAAAATTTATACAAACGTCATTAGCTACGTATATGCATACTTGTTTCAGCTACGATTTCTTTCAAAAACCAAATACCTAAGGAAGTTTCTCCAACTTCCTGAGGAAGTTCGGTTTTGAAAGTTATCGTAGATGAAACATGTATACACATATGTAGCCAATAATGCTTATCTTTTACTACACGTCTTTGAATGCCGGATGCGATAAACGCCATCTTTGAAATTCTAATGTTACCAATTTCATCACTCCAAGTTTTTGCTCTCAATTAAAATAAGCTTTTACATTACAACTCTGGATTTGACTTTTTATTGTCATATTAATGTGATATTTACGTTTGAAAAATAAAATAAAATACTCTTATCCAACTATATTTGGGCTATAAACATATGTTTCATGATTTGAACAAAGTGCTTTTTTTGTATTTCATGTTTGAACACATACATAATGTATAATATATATATATATATATATTTGTATAGTCAAATGTTTCTGCTCAATGAATATTAGACAATTATAAGGTTCTAATATGTAATTCCAGAACATTATATACGCATATATATATATATATATATATATATATATATATATATATATATATATATATATATATATATGATAACATCGGATGGAAATCACATCTGACGACTTGATGAGAGGAAAATTTCTATGAAAACATAAACTCATAGAATTTTCATCCCATTAACGAAACGGCTGTAATGAAAGATCCAAGGTGAAATAAACAAGAGTTATATAAAAGAATTTCAACAAAATCTTGTACTATATATATATATATGTGTGTGTGTGTGTGTGTGTGTGTGTATTTCTGTACAAAAAAAGTGTGTGTGTGAATGTTTCTTCAATTATATTTCACCTTTTTTTAATACCAATCCTTCAATTTATGAAGCTTGATGTAATTAAAAAGCATAGAAAAAATACATGAAAAAGTCTATATTCCAAATGTCAAGATGTTGACCATCTTACCCTATATTCCTTTAAGTATGTTTGACATGCTGTCAAGAATTGTTCATGTCAACTTACTTAAAGGAATAAACAGTAAGATAGTCAACATCTTGAAATTTGGAATATAGACTTTTGTCATGTATTTATTAACTCTCTCTCTCTCTCTCTCTCTATATATATATATATATATATATATATATTGTCCATGATCCATCATATGTTCGATGTATACATTTTTTTGAACAATTTATATCATTCACAATTGAAGAATCCATCTTTTGAAGAATTCTACACATTCGTTGATCTTCCATCTTTTTGCTGGATCTGTGTCCCAGCAGGATACAAGCAGATTCTTGAAATTCGCAGGTGGAACTGAAGAGAGAGTAAGTGAAGGCCTCAGTCCATTAATCACCGAGTCCTCGATGCCCCTCTGGATCATAGGGCTAATGTGGGCGGCCACATCCTGTCCATACCACATTTCCCAAAGCATGATGGCCAAACTGTAGATATCCGCTTCCTTGCCATAGATGACCTCACGCCGGAATATCTCTGGTGCCATATAGCATGGCGAACCGGCAATTGACCCTGAAATATCATCAACGGGTTTGGCTAGTCCAACGTCGGTCAGTTTCACCACATCTTTTTCGGCAATCTACAAAGGATAATAATAACATGTTGATATTAATAGTAATAACATGTTAACATTAATAATAATAACATGTTAACATTAATAATATGCTGATAGCAAATTTTAAACATCAATAGTTTTAATAAAGTCACAGAAAATAAACAATTTAAACAAATAAGAATTAGAAAAATAAATGAGATAAAATACGGAAAATAAAATAAATAATATTGAGCATTAGCATAAGTCTTATATTAATTTTTAAAAAATATAATAAATTAAAAAAAAAAATTAATTTCCAATTTCTGTGGAATTTGTATATTTTACAATAGCTATAATATGCATGCTTGAAAGTCAAACACATGTTTGACAAAGGAAAAATTCCTGAAATATTACAACACAGATCATCCATTTGACCATGCTGATACAAGTAAAAAAGACAATACATGTAAAATATTAATATACACACACACATATATATATATATATATATATATATATATATATATATATATATATATATATATATATATAAGAGCCACTTTGTGTGTGTGTGTATGTGAATTCCTTCCTTATAGGCTCCGAAACGATAAGCTATCTTTTGTAAATTTCACATGAAGGTAATTTATATGTCTGGCAGTGTTCTTAGATATGTTTTATATAGAAATTCGTCCGATAAGTATTGAAAATCGAAAAAATCCGATCTTAAAAATAGTCTTCCTTTCTTATAAATAAAAAAGAATTTTTACAGAGGAATATTTTAGATTGCATCGGCAAGAGAGATTAAAAAATCTCAACAAATAATTTCTTCTTAGAAAAAAACAAATTTGTTGACGTCTGGAAACATAGTTCAGTGATAGAACATTCGACTATAGATCGAATGATCCCATGTTCAAGCCTCGTAGTACCTCACTATTTTATTTTAATTTTTTCTTATTAATGAAATCAATTTACAATAAAAGAAGCGTTACCACTTATTATCCTCACAAATCATTTCTTTGTTTACATATTTTAAAACTAAACATTAATCAGAAGTGAGTTTTCAGGGCATGTAATTTTATTACATTTTCACCCCAAACAAAGCACATTGCCATTTTGCTGTAGGGGGCTACTATCAGGGACATAAGCTATAGGGGTACTATGTGAGGAGTTGGGCAGCAAGATGTCGGTTCACATTACACTTGAACTTCTGCATGTCAGTACAGCTGGGGAAGCAGGAACCCGGAAGGGAATTCCAAAGTCTAGCGGTTCTGGGGAAGAAACTACAGGAGTAGAGGCTCTCTTACATATGAAGGGGTGGGATTTTGCTAGGGTATTTACATCGAGGGGATACAAGGGCTTGCAGTTCGTCAGAGCATTCACCGTTAAATTACTTGTAGAACAGGCAGAGGAATAAGTTTTTTCGTTGATGGGACAGAGGCTGAAGCTTAGATGACAGTTCAGAACCTATCAGGTTGGCGACTCTCTTTTGAACCTTGTCTAGGAGTGAGAGACTAGTAGCAGATGCGTAGCCCAAATATGACAACAATACTCCATACATGGGCGAATGGTGGCCATATAGAGGTATACGATACTTTCGGCCGTTATAATAATGTTTTTAAATCATTGAAATCGTTTTTACGCGTTTCAGACGTTCTGTGAAGCGTCCTCGTCAGAAATTTTTCAATGATTTAAAAATATTATTACAATGATCCAAACATAATTCTCAATGAAAAACCAAGACACGGAATAATAAAATAATTTTTAAAAATACACATTGTTGGTGACTACCCCCTTATTTAAATATATATATATATATATATATATATATATATATATATATATATATATATATATACACACATCAAATTTTAGTCATTCAATAAATTAAAAAATTTATGACGTGAAATGGTTAAATTTTAAATCAAAAGATTTTTATTATTCTATGTAAGACAAAGAATACATTTGAAATATTATAACTCCTTGTCCTATTAGATTTCGGTGCGTACCATCTCTTCAGAGGAGAAAATATTAGCAGATAATTATAATGGTTTACACCTTATTTGCTAAAGTCAGTGAGACATGGAAAATCACAATTAAAAGTTTTTTTTAAGTATTTAAATATCATAGAGTAAGGAAAGTTAACGAAAAGGATATAAAAATTCACATCCAAATTGCATGGTAAAATCCGAAGTGAATGTCTTTAATAGCAGTGAGGTAAAGTGATCCAATCTGTATTTTGAGTAATCCACATCACAAGGTAACAGTCCGAAGTAGGCATTTTCCTGGAGAAATTTTCTTTGTTTATATAATGAGTCCAGTAAAAAAAAATTATTATATAGGTCCGGTGGTTTGGAAGCAAATATGTGTGGGTGCATGGCGTTCAGGGACTTTTTTTAATAGGTAAGTCAATAAGCCGGTGGTATGTCGATGGATAATTGGAATGATGTCCGAGTTGTTTTTCCCAAGCTGTCAGTCTGTCTCGGCATTCACGAGCATGGCGACGCTTCGACTGAGAGATTGCCGGACTTTGTTGCTTAAAATCTATCTTCCCTCCAACAACTTATTGTTTCAGTTCTCGTTCATTGTCACCTGTCACGTAATTTTGGGTAGTATATACATAGTACGTTATGAAAATATATATGGCAATTAAGCTACACAGAATATTCTGTTTTTCATTTTCGTGAGAATTCGTCAGGCTTAAGAATAAGCTTGACGAATTCGTCAAGCTTATTCTTAAGCCTGACGAATTCTCACGAGAAGGAAACATGGGATATTCTGTGTAGCTTAATTCTATATATATTTTCATAACTTACTACCTAGCTCTACCTATGTATTGAGCACTGTTGAAGTAAATACTGAAAATTTACGCATAAAATTATATCTTCGTATATTAATTTATGTGATTAAATGAAGTAGTTGTATATATATCTGACGACATTAGGAGATGATATATGGATAATGTGGGGAAGTATGAAAGTGAAATGGGGATGGATGAAAACTCAGATGTGGAGAAAACATATTTGCATGGCGAGATTATTAAAGTTAAGTTAGTCAAGATGTTTTGTTTCCCTGATGATACTATTGAAACACGTGTTCTTGCAGGAAGTAACAGTAGATGGAGTAAGTTCATGGTGCTTCTGCAATAATTAACCAGCAGAACAACCAAGGGAAGGGTCTATCAGGCATATGTATGAAGTGTGATAATGTATGGAAATGAAACCTGGCCAGTTAGGGTTGAGGACATGCGTTGCATGGAAAGAAATGATACAACAATTATGTGTTGCTTCATGAAGGAAGAGAGAACAAAAAAGAAAAATAATCACATGTGACAGAATGGTCGTGAACAATTTCGTTAACTCGACACGATCTTGAACAACTTTGTCAATTTGAAGCCAACACCTTCGATGATTCAGTAAGGCACAATTCCAAACAACTCCGTCTATTTGACATGACACAACACAATCCCAACCACTCTGTCGTTTCGAACCCGAACACCTTCAATGATTCAACATAACACAATCCTGAACAACTCCGTTAATTTGAATCCGAACCCATCCGCTGATTCGGCACGGTTCCAAATGCAATGATTCAACACGACACATTATCAGAGCAACCTTGGGAATTACTTGCTGAATGACTGAACTCATTTTCTCCGTAGGTAGACCCGCCTTAGATATTGGCATACAATTCTTGAGCGCTTCCATGCATTCTCATCGCAGTGCTCAAAACAAGAGAATTTATTACATTGAAAGAATGGGTGAGAGTGGTTGGGTTAGTAGATGTAGAACAGTTGGGGTAGCAGGACCAGGTAAAGGAAAAGATTAGAGAAAATGATGAGGATAGATTTAAATTAAAGGGTGTAAAGAGCTGGCCAAAGATATAAAATTCATCGTGGGATACGTACCAAAACGTTTTCCATTTTCAAATCTCTGTGTACAAGATTTTTGCTGTGCAAGTAAGCCAGCCCTTCACACACTTGGACGGCATAATAAGATAGGTTCTTAATGGCCTCGGTTTGTTTGACCAGATTTTTACCATATTTGGATGGGTTCACCTCCATTTTGTTTTCACCCAAGAAAACGTTCTTTAAGGTTGTATGACAATATTCCATGATCATGAGCCATTGCAGAGCTCCATCTCGAAGACGTCGGTAAGAACAACCATAATACTCAACGATATTACGATGCTTGATTTCTCTGAAACAGAAAAAAAAATAATCATTTGACTATATAATAATTGAGGGCAGAATTGGCGCTACTTAACTCTGATCTGGTGCTACCAGATCAGACTGTCTGAAGATACTGGCTGCCTGATTTCACTGCCGAAATATAACAAATGTTGATGTCATCGTTTTTTTCCTTTATATTAGCAAAACTCAATTACGTTCTCTAAAGCTAAAACAAAAACAGCAATTTTCCTTTATAAAACAACCAAATCAAACCAAACACCATGAATAAATATTTGAAGATATAAAGAACTTGAAGCATAAATATTTTCCCCCAAATTACTGTATTCGTTATTAAATAATCTTAAAATATTTGATATGCTGTAAAACAAAACAACCAAACCAAACACCATGAATAAATATTTGAAAATATAAAGAACTTGAAGTATAACTTTTTACAAAATTACTGGATTCGACATTGGATGACCTAGAGAGGGCTGATATGGCATAAAACAAAACAACCAAGCCATCAAAACTTACCTCCAAACCCCTAAAAAGGGACTGAAAGAAAGGGAAGGCCTCATTGCAAAGGATGAATTTTATTATTAAGACACTTACTTTTTGTGTTATATAATGGGACCCTATGTTAGAAAACTAGCAGTTTTAGCTAGTATATAAACTTATAAATTTTAGTTTGAGAAGTCACCGAGTTCAAAACCTGTCACAAACAAAGCCGCAGATGGCTGATGGGATAGAAAGAAGTTATGGGGTCACAACGGAAATGCTAACGAGGGTAGATATCTGCAATGGGGTCTCAATTTGTGAGAATGAAAATTGGCGAGAGTTTGATGAGATCACGTTTCTGAGATCACGTTTCTAAGAGAACTTTCCATTATTGCATGTTATTATATGAAAGATTTTCTTGAAAAAAAGAATCAATGCGACGGAAAAAAA
>NC_136499.1:17008110-17038110 GCF_053919585.1 Euprymna scolopes | reverse complement strand
TAAAAACATTAACTAAGATACCGCTATTTAGTAAAATCGATTTTTCTTTAATGTCATATGCAAATAAGGTGATCTCCTAATTGTATATTTTTGGAAATATCATACTATATATAGAAATAAATGAAAGATTAAAGTAAGCCAGGTTTTGTATATATTAATCAAATTGTGAACAAACAAACAAACAAACAGACAGGAATACGAATTTATCTATCTCGCTCTCTCTCTCTCTATATATATATTCCATTATTTCTTGACAACTTTTTCAAAATTTTCGAGTCTAGCGGAAACAAACTCGCACAGGCACATAAGGAGACAAATTCCATAATAAAGTATGTATGAAATACATTTATAAGCCAAACTACTACGCAATATCATGTAAAATAAACAAATATTTATTTGTTTAAAATTAAGTTTTTGGCAATATATGCTATTATCAGAACTGTATGCATATATATATATATATATATATATATATATATATATATATATATATGTGTCATCCACATACGGTACCGTTTCGCTGTATCACAGCTAATCAGTGCGCCTAGACAGGCAACTACCTCAAGCCAGGGTCGAAACTGACCGCCCATACGACAGTCAAGGCTTCTAATCATTACGCTAATCGGCGGCTGCTGTGTGAGTAGTGAATTGACAATGTTTTGACATCGTCCGAAAAACCTAAGAGCGTCGCTTAATACGCTAATGGTAATTTGTGTATCACTTCTCGATATGCTCAACTCAAGATAAGGAGCATTATAGTCATCCACATGCAGTACTGTTTCGCTGTATCACAGCTCATCATTGCGGCTAGACAGGCAACTACCTCAAGGTCTTTTGCAGAATTATTTGATTGTCCCGATCACCTTTTAGTTAGTAGTAAAAGTGTTGTATTTGTTTTTATACTATACTTCATCTTTCCTGTTTTTGAGGAGCTAGATGTTTTTCCACCTTAGAATTCGTGATTTTATCTAACTTTGGGGAGGCATGTAAATAAGGACTTATACGCACACGAATAGAATTTTTGTTTTTTTATTTGTAATAAAAAGTGCTATTCCTTGGCTTTGTGATAAATTATGCAGAGTACCAAGCACAGACATTCTCAGCCTATTCGTCACAAAAGATTATGGAAATGATGACGGTGACACACCGCATAATTCAACTTGGTCACCGCTGATGTGACAAACATTTCATTCATGTTGAAAAGGCTTCATTTATTCACATGTTGCTCGCTTTCCTAACATTTCTTGTCAGTCACACAAATCCATTTGAATATTATTTGCTGGTTGGGGTGATATTGTAACGGTGTAGAGAGAAAGAGAAATAAGCGGCCATAGTATGTGCCCACCACAACTGTGGCAAGAAAGCCTAGAACAATTTGAATACAATAAGCATTAAAACTGGGGTTCCCAAAATGGGCTCCATGAAGTGAGGCTGAGGGACTCCGGAAGCTCTTTCTTAAAGAGGACCAAATGCTTTATATGAAAAAATTAAATGGCTGCAGACATTTAATTATTGTTTTTTTTTTTACTGGAAAAAAATATGATACATGACTACAGGTGTAAAGAGTTTCAGGATGGTTCATGAAAAAGAAAATAAAAAACAAATTAAGAAAAAATCCAACAATTTTTGATTAATCAAAACAAAAAAATGGTTGTAAACATTATCATTAGTAAGTGTTAAAATTTGAAAGTGCTCCGTGAAACAACTCTGCCCTGCTCAGGGGCTCCTTAGTGTCCTGGAGTTTGGGAAACACTGCATTAAAGTATAGGTGTACAATAGAAGAACCGTCCTATAGTAAATCAAAAAGTAAAATATAGGCACCTGCAGTCTCATCCTTTGAGAAAGGGTTAGTTTATAGCTAATCACCTGATGCTCTCCTACCGAGAAATCCTGACGAGGCTGTCCAGGCATTTTACTGTAGGTCAGAGAGCTCTTCTTCTAGAGTGTTGGCTTTTGAATGAATTTTACAACAATTTATTTCAGGTTATGAATCTAACGAACTACTGACCTGAGTCCATTTTTTAGGCAAAGATGATCACTTTCTGACTCAGAAATCAACACCATCAGAAACTCTATTTTACCTGTACTCATTTTTTTTTTTTTTTTTACACAGTGATCACCACTTATCAAGGCCCGGAAGCCACTCAGGGATAAGGGTTATTGCAAGTACATTACGTTAGTGTGGAGATTTGATGGAGTGTTTACTTAAGGGGGCGGTTCATTAGGAATTTATTAACATTAGACTTGAAGACATCCAAGTTGTAGTCCGGAGGGAAGCAGGCAGACGGAACAGAGTTCCACAGGCGTGCAGTTCTAAGAAAGAAGCTTTGTTCATGGAATCCGCGTTTTGATTTAGGCACAGATATAGAGTGGGGGAAATTTTTCACAGTGGATTCAGCTAGACGGGAGTTTTTTGTGAAAGATTGGCGAGGGGGGACCAGGGATTGGAGTTCAGACGAGCACCTGCCATGAAAATAACGATAAAACAAGGATAGGCTCGCAACGTCTCTTCTGTGAGAGAGGGGTTGCAGGGTAGAGAAAAGGGCATCCCCCACTAAGCCACGAAGTCTATTTTGTACTCTGTCAAGGCATGATAGGCTGTTTTTGGCAGCTCCTGCCCAGATATGGCAACATATCTCCCCACCACTCGCAAAAGTTAAAAACTCTGCATCATTAATGATTTTGTCCCAGAATCAAAAGGGAATCGAAAACGGATCTTGAATATATCATTTTTATCAAGCATGCAAAACTAAGTTCCCAACATCCACTGATCTTCATTCAAGACATCTTTATATCGCAACCGCTGAATTGTTCAAAGCAAATCACATTACTCTGCTATCTATTGTCCACAAGAATTTTTAAGGTTCCAACAACTCTGAGAGAAGTTGAGTATAAATGAATTTTACCATTCCTTCAAAGTAATTATACAGTAAGAAGTAGCAATATATGTTATCTTATAAATTTTTAAAAGAAATTATTTGGTGTCGTATTTATTAGACAGTCAGACCTAATGAGTTAAGGGTTTTTAACATTTTACACAATATGGCCATTGGGAGAATTAATCTGGATATTGGGAGAATCAGATGCTCACAAAATGAACCATATAAAGATTGCAGCATGAATTGAACACGGTACACCATTCGGTTAGACTGTGTCAGAATCCACTTTTCTTTCCCTCTATAATTATGGATTAAATGAAATTATTACTTGTCGTGATATTTCCTTTTGTTGTAATGAACTATTGCAATCTTTTCATGTGTTTTTTCTTCTTTATTACTTTCCACTGTTAATAACAGAGATAGATTGGCTGAGAAGTAAAGAGATTGAGAGAGGAGAGGGCAAGAGAGATAATAGTGATAGATATCATATAAAATAAAGGATTGACTAATAAGCTGTGAGAGAGGGGGAGAGTGATAAATAGAAACGTAGTCAGCGATGGAACATTTGATTTGTTAAATCAAATTGCTGCTAATCAGAACAATTAAAATAGGAATATTTCAAACATAATAAAATCCCAAAACTGAGGGATATTTTAGCATATATTTCGTTCGATCAAAATAGACACGAAAAAGAAATTATTAAATGTCTTATTTATTGGAGAAATGAGGTTTAGATTTATGCAGGCTTCATTTCGTTGCTTGGACACGGCACATGCAAATCAAGAAACCAACTATAAAATCACTTTGTGAGAAATTTACGCTCGTTTATCTATCGGGTGACACATTGAATTGTGAAACAAAGGTTACACAATCTCCAACGATTGCTCTCGAGTCGCCACTATTTGATTCCAGTGGAAAAAAGAAGTGCTAGACGACTGAAAACAATACCGAGATAAGTGAAAAGCACATACAGCGCCTGGTATTCTCAAATGGTCACCCATTTTAGTACTGACCAGGCTCACTGATGGTTAACTTCGACGATCTAACAATAACCAATATGTCAAAGTGATTATGCCGTATCCATGAGGAAACTATAAAATGGCATGATCATCATAAAAAGCAGTTTTTCTTTGAGTAACCCTTATCCTTGAGTTGCCTTTGGGCCTTGATAAGTGGTGTCCGATACATTATTTGCTTTGTTACTTACTTCAGTATACTGTCCTCGAGTAAAGTGTCTGACACATTATTTGCGCTGAGTTCTTCACTCCAGGCTTTCATGGCGACCTGCCGATCACCTTCGGGTGTACGCAGATGACAAGCAAACACCGTTGCAAAACTGCCTTTCCCCAATGGAGGATCGAGGGGATTCAAGATGATCGATTTCAAATCGATATCCGGAACCAATAATTCTTTCACATAAAACATGTCCAATTTTCCTGCAATAATAAAAACAACAAAAAAAAAACAATGTTCAATATTGTTTCATGTTATACATTAGTATGCATGAATTTCAAAATAAACAACACATGCATTCGTTAATGAGATGGAATTACGTAAGAATCATCAGCTGTTTTTCGTTTTTGATTTTACTCTTTTATTGTCACGTGGACGTGAACATATTTGGAATCATGTAGGAAAGGGTTGGTTGGTTGGTTGTTTTTGTTTTACGGCATATCAACCCTTTTCGGGTTATTTAATGCCCAGTCCAGTTATTTTGAAGAAAAAATTTTTAATAGAATATATATATATTTTTTTTAAGTCGGTTTCTATTTAACCCATAGTTTGGTCAAAGTGGACCTGGGAGCAATGGCAATTAAAGGGTGGCTCCACACTCCCCGAAGCCCGCAAGCTGGGGCCTCACCACTGGATATAGTTTAAGGTCATATCCAGGACTGTAGGAAAGGGAGTTGAGCAGCAAGATGTCTGTCTGAATTACATTTAAACTTCTGCATGTTAATACGATCAAGAAAGCAGAAAACAAGGAGAGAATTCCAAAGTCGAACAGTCTGAGGAAAGAAACTATGAGGCTTTCCATCATCTACAGACCGCAACAATGAAGGCGTAAAATTTTGCTGCTTATCGGATTTGTCAGGAGTATGTGCGTTGAGGGTGCACAAGTGCTTTGAGTTCATCTTTAAAGTACTTGTAAAACAGGCACAGGGATGTGATACAACGGCGATGGGACAGAGGTTGGAGCTTGGTTGATAGTGTGAGACCTATTAAATTTGAGACTTTTTTTTGGACTCTGTCAAAGAGGCAGAGACAAGTGGTAGATGCACCAGTCCAGATGCAACACCAATACTCTGTGCATATACAATACACAAATAATTAACAATAAACTTATTTAGATACAAACAGATATAAAATATATTGAACATAACTTGAGCCACAAAGATCCGCTTTTAAAATTAAATTTTTATAACTTGCTATAAACATTGAAAAAAAAATGTAGGTATCTTATGTTGTATAATTTGAGAGGAAGAGACGAGTTCTTGCAAATGATGTGGTGGCGACAGTTGAGGAACAACTCTCTTTGCCTAACAGACTGCGTCTGATACAGATGTGTATGAGGCTACAAAAGACCTTATTAAAGATTGTGGTGGTAGCAATGCATGAAAAGAGGGATAAACATTGCAGAAAAACCTGGCTCTTATATAGATAGAGAATTGCATCAACAGTGAGATATCTACTGGATCGATAGAAAGATCCCACCATTTTTCCAGTGGCCTTGGCAACAGATTTGATGTACGTGTTCCATTTAAGATCAGGAGTAAAGGTCAAGCCCAGAAGCTTGTCAAAAACTGAGACCTCCTGAAGACGAGAGCCATTCATTTCAATTGATGCCAGATGTGGATCAGAATGTTGATGATGCAAAGAGAGAAGCTTGGTTTTAGATGCATTAAAAGTAACCAGCCACTCCTTTCCCCATTGTACCAGGTGCTCAAGATCAGAGGACAGAGAATCGGAGAGAACTTGGTCGTTTACTGTCTTAGATATGCTACCATAAATGGTAGTGTCATCAGCATAAATGTCTACAAATGATGTAAGGATGTGATTTGGAAGATCATTAATGTAGATCAGGAAAAGAGTTGGGCAGGATGGACCCCTGAGGGACTCCAGCATTAATACTGTGAGCTTCTGATTTTTGCCCCTCAACTACTACTCTTATGAACCTATCAGAAAGAAATGATTTAATAACTGAGAAGACATTTCCAGCTATACCATAGCTAGAGATCTTGTGAAGTAAACCTTTCTGCCTTACCCTATCAAAGGCCTTAGATATGACAAGAGCAATTGCCCTAGAAAGGTTGCCTCCGTCGAGAGATTTGCTAATCATATGAGATATAACTGTAAGCACATCTGCTGTAGATCTAGCAGAACGGAAACCATATTGAGTGTCACTAAGAAGGTTATTTTTGTTGAGATGGTTGATTACTTCTGTATTTAACACAGATTCCAGCAACTTACTCATGACGCACAGGAGACTTATTGGCCTGTACTGAGAGGGGGATGAGCGATCAACTGAATTCTTAAATACAGGGCATACTGATGAGATTTTCCAGGGTGATGGGAAGCTATTCTCCTTAAGACAACGTTTAAACAGTTTTGTAAGTATGGGCGCTAGTTCTGGTTGAAGTTTTTTGAGTACTATAATTGGAATACCATCAGGGCCAGTTGCTTTACTGGAATCAAGGTTGTTGATTAGCTTGGCAACATCACATACAGATATATGTATATCACATAGCATGTTTTCTGATACAGGAGGAAATATTGGGGGTTGGCGGCCTTGGTCGCAAAGGCTAGAATTAGCTGCAAAGTTCTTGGCAAAGAGTTTGGCTTTGTCTGATGCTGACGAGATTACCTCAGGTCTATTGATAATAGTTGGGATAGAGCACACGCTTCTGTTCAGGATTCTGTTTGCTATTTGCCAAAACTGGTGGGAACCAAGCTGCTGCTCAGCTATTTTGGACTTGACAGACTGAGCATACACCTCTCTTGCATTCTTTATTACTTTCTTACAATGGTTGCTGGCAGTCCTGAAAGCGGCTTTAGTTTCCATACATCTATTACGTTGGAAGCAGTGGAAAAAGTGATTTCTGTGCACAATGACAGCAGCACATTCTGGAGAAAGCCATGGCTGACTGTTAGGTTTTTGCTGGAACTTTTTCGAGGGTATGACACGGTCTATACCTACAATTAACCATTCCGTCAGGTCTGATACTATAGAGGACACATCCTTTTTAAACATGGAATGCAGAGGTAGATCCGATATAAATGTATGGAAGCTAATTGATACAACAGAGTGGTCGGAAGATCCAAGAGGAAGCAGAACAGAAACTGAACATAGTTCAGGGCAAGTTGTGAGAAAAAGGTCTCGTAGATTCACATACTGGCCGTCATTGTTGGGCACACAGGTGGGTTTGTGAATAATCTGAGTGAGGTCATAGGCAATGGAAAAATCATGACAGAACCTCCCCTCATCATCGGTCTTGTTTGAGTGTGTCAACCATTCGACGTTGTGAACATTGAAGTCTCCACATACGTGAATGTTAGCTGAAGGATAAGCAGATAGGACTTGGTCACTTTTCTCAGATATGCTTTTAAAGATAGTAACTCCGCTGTTGTGGGGGCGATAGAGAGTAAATATAAATGCAGTAGTGTGAGCTAATGCAACCCAGAAGCACATATAGGATAAGTTAGGATCTTCTCTGGAGATGTCCCTACCACATGGAAAGCCATCTTTAATATAGGCACATATTCCATGCCCATGGCGATCTTGGGGGTCAGATTTAGAAGTTAAGTTAGAGTATCCTTTAATTGCAAACTCTTCTAGGGAAATAACCTGTCCAATGCCAGTTTCGCTTAAAAATAAAAGATCTGGTTTAGTCTCCTGTAATTGGGTTTCAACCTCTGGAAGGTTAGAACGTAGACCCCTGATGTTGGAGAAGGAGACATGGTAGTAGGAGTCTACGTTTGAAGTTGGAGAACCGGGTTTAATGGTGTATTTTTTCTTGAAACTTGTCATGATGAAATTTTGGAATTTGTAGACTAGATCGTCAGATTTACTTAGAGCAGGACAGAGAGGGGAAACTGAGAGGCCCCACCAGAAGCTACTGCATGGTGCAGAATCCATTCACCAAATGGCAATACAGCAGCCCCAGTACTTTGCACCTGCTGATAGGACAGCCTCCTTAGTGGTTAATCCAAGGTTCGGGTCCCTAAATATCAGGCGGATAACGTCAGCCCAGATAAAATGTTTACATCCAGCACCCTTACTAGTGACATGGCTACAAGGATAGACATAGAAACAGGAAATTTCCGCCATTTCTGCCAACTGTTCACGCAAAATACTGCCAACCTAGAGAACATCCAAGGATGGAATAATGTTGCCACATCTGGGCAGGAGCTGCTAGAAAGAACTTGTCCTGCCTTGATAGAGTTCAGAATAGACTTCGTAGCCTCGTAGAAGATGTCCTTTTCTCTTCCCTGCAACCTCTATCTCACAGAAGAGATGTTGCGAGTTTGTCTCTGATGTATCGTTATTTTCATGGAAAGTGTTCGACTGAATGGTCCCCCCTCGCCAAACTTTCACAAGAAACACTCGTCTAGCTGAAAACACTATCAATAATTCCTCCCACTCTTTATCTGTGGCTAAACCTAAAGGTACATTCCATGAACAAAGCTTCTTTCTTAGAACTGCACGCCTGTGGAATTGTCTTCCATTTTCCTGCTTTCCGGCTGACTACAATATGGTTGTCTTCAAATCTAACGTAAATAAGTTCTTGATGAGCCGTTCCATATAAGTTAACAAATTTACCGAACTTTCATTACTAATGATTACTATATTGTCCAATTTCTACTGTACACTCTTTAACCCTTATCCTTGAGTGGCATCTTGGCCTTGATAATGTGGTGATACCTGTGTAAAAAACAAAACAAAAAACCCCGTTTTGTCCAATAATTAGTGTTTCAATTCGAAAACTTAACACGCATAGTTAAAAAAAACAAAAAAAACAAAACGCATTTCATTTATTTCTGAAAATGAAAAATAATGAGTATTTTTGCCACATCTGGGATGGTGCATCTACCACTAGTCTTTCACGCTTAGAAACTGTTAAAAAAAAGAGTCTCAAATCTAATAGGCCTCACACTATCGACCAACATCCAACCCCTGTCCCATCGCCTCAATGTCGCATCCCTGTGCCTGTTTTAAAAATACCTCAATGGATCATGCTCTGATGAACTCATAAAATTTGTGCCCCTTGAGGTACGTACCCCCCCGTCCCCGCCCCCCGACTAACATGTCAAGCAGCAAAATCCCACTCTTCACTGTTGGTACATTGATGCCAGAAAGCTTTTTCTTTAATAGTTTCTTCTTTTTGACTGTTAGATTTTGGAATTCCCTTCCTGTTTCTTGCTTCTTTGACAGTACTATCCTGAAGAAGTTTAAACGTAATGTGAACAAATATCTTGTTACTCAACTTCTCACATAGTCAACTCGAAACATGATCCCAAATAGTAGTCCCTTACGTTCAAGCGGCAATTGACTGGAATATGACGTCAACAGCGAAATTATGCTGAGCAACAGCTCGGATTAGCTGCTGTCTGGCGTTACATGCTGATCAGCCAATCACAACACGGAACGATGAATTGCAACGAGGTGGCAGCGCGCGCCTAGCAGACGACTTTTGGATAAATATTGGAAGAGGAAAAATCCTCCAAATCCATCAGTTGTTACATGCAAGTCATGGACAGTACCAACATAATGAATCTTTAAAACCTTCTCTTCTAATTTAAAAACAAAAACAAACAAAAAAATCTTTTTTATAAAAATACTTTAAAAAATACTTGAAAAAAAAAAAAAAAGAAACAAGGTAGTTATGCACGTATGTTACTGTGCTGGAATAATAACGTTATTATTAAGAAAGCCATTCTTAACATGAAGAGGGGTTGGTGTTTTGTAATTATTTTGTACTTTCACCTAACAATTTAATAAAAAAAAGATTCATAAAACTTGAAATTTAACTTGAAAATACTATTTAAAAAAAAGTGCATTTTGTTTCAAGTTCCCTTGACAAAAAAACAAAACAAAACAAAACAAAACAAAAGCAAACTTTAAAATATAAAAAAATTGCACAATATATTTGAAAAACAAACAAAAATATTCTTTGAACCTTTTTTAAAACATTTCCTTAAAATTATTTGACCCCCCCCCACCAAATTAATTTTTGCTTCTAACCTTTTCGTGATAGTTATTATTAAAAGAAAAAAATGAATAATAAAAACACCAAATTGCGGTAGGTCGTTTTTTGTTTTGTTTTTGCTTTCTACACTTTAGATTTATTCATTTTGCTATTTTCTTTTACGTCGTTTATTGGCGACGCTGCTCGACATAATCTGTTGACGCCATGTTCTGATAAAAGTCGAGCAAACGCTGACGTCTATTTCACAATATACACCAATACCAAAATATCGAAATAATAATAAAAAAATATTCTGGTTTACCTTGTATGTCGTAGCATTCAGCAATTAAACTTGGCATTTTTTCCGTGATATTACATTCTGATTTTAAAAATTCTCGCTCCAGATTATTTAAAAGAATGAGATCGGCTTTGAGCAGTTCGGGTATCATAACACCAACAGCATCGATGCTGCGCAGAATCCCCCGGAAGAACTTTGCCAGAACTTCGGCCAAGAGAGAGTTTTCTATCAGATTCTTCAGATATTGTTTGGCAATATCAGACATTAGCTCCCGGGGACGAACTTTGGAACCGGTTAAATAACTCTTCAGTTTCTTTTTGATCTCTCTTTTCTCCATATCCACGCTACCCAAAGAACAGATTGTGTAGCCGATGCTGCTTGAAACGTTTGAAATATCGTATGAATTGACTCTGTTGAAATAGAAAAACAAAAAACAACAGAAAATTAAATAGCAGAATGTGCAATATATACATACTAGACTTAATCACATTAAAAAACTAATAAAAGTTATAACTAGGGCTATGACAAGAGAATATTCTTTTCATTATTCTGACTCTCGAGTATATATCTTATGTTTTTAGATAGCGTGATGCGGTTCTCGATCAATAAACTGTGTCGGATATATACTCGAGAGTCAAAACAATGATAAGAATATTCTCTTGTCATATCCCTAGTTATAACAGATTGACTTAGGAGGAGTGCTTCTATGTCAAAATTGATGGTTGAATAAGGTTAAATCTATATATTATTTAATTATTGGAATTCTTTTGAGATGAGTAATTTGCATATTTTATTTATCTCATCTTTTATAGTTGTTGTTTAACGACGCTAACAACCTAACGAAGACCAGAGGAATAGTTGGTCGAAACGTCGTTAAACAACAACTATAAAAGATGAGGATAATAGTCTGAAAATAAATAAATGAAATATTGTTAAATTTGTGTCATTTTTTTTTTGCATTAAATATTAATTCCTATCAACCCTTAACTGTATATTGAACGGATATTATAATACTTAGTTCACTGCACCTTATCAAGACAAAGGTCCATAAATTTTTTTTATTTCATCTAGATCGGTACAGTAGTTTCTGAGAAAACTTCTAGAATAGATGTTGTATTATGGTGAGTAATTCTTGTCAAAATATGCATTGAACAGATACCATAATACTTAGTTTGCTGCACCTTATCATAACAATGGTCAATAAAAATTTCGGCCAGATTGTTAGAAATTTTCTTACACTTTTTGTTTATAGAAAAGAACAATCTTTTGCAGCAGAACAACCAATAAAGCAATTAAAAACCAACAAGCTATTGGATTCAAAAACAAATTATATTTAATCAGAATTACAAACACAATAAAGACTAACAAGCTGCATGTGTGTGGTCTCCATCTGGTGCTGCATGTGAGATGACACCACAAAAAATAGTGAAGAAATGATGAATGTGAGAAGTGTGAAGTGCCAACATTGCCTTCACATTTTTGCCAAGTTTCAGAAAAATCTAATGAATGGGGCAAAAGTTAATGAGTAAAAAGTGTCATTTTTTGCAATTTTGGGGCATTCGTGACCCCTTTGGAGCTCCTGGGAACGCCGAATCCCAGTGAAAATGGACAAACAATGCAGTTTCACGCCTTAAGACATGTGTATTTGAATTCAACACCATGAAAAACCACTATATAGACATACATATCAAGTTCTTGAGTAATATGAAAAAAGAGCTCCAAAAACGCATGTGTTTTATAGCCCCAAAAGTCCCAGAAGGATGCGAACCAGAATTTTGCCAGGGTCACCCATACTGAATTTATATTAAGAACGTTGGCCTCCACATTTTGACCAAGTTTCAGTAAAATCTAATGGATGGATCAAACAATATGGGGCAAAAAGTGTCATTTTTGGCCATTTTGAGGCATTTCTGACCTCTTTTGAGCCCTTGGGGACGCTGAATCCCAGTGTAAATAGATAACGGTGCAGTTTCAGGCCTTAACACATGTATATATAAGTTGATCACCGTGAAAAACCACTATAGAGTCAGACATATCAAGTTTTTGTTGAGAAATATGAAAAAAGAGCCACAAAAAGAGGCGTTTTTAGCACTGAAAATCCCCGGGGACGTGAACCAGAATTTTACCATGGTCACTTATGCTGGATTTATATTAAGAACAATGGGCTCCACATTTTGGCCAAATTTCCAAAATTTCCAATGGATGGACCAAAAGTTATGGGGCAAAATGTGTCATTTTTGGCCATTTTGGGGCAATTTTGACCCTTTTACAGCCCTGGGGGCGCAACGGGTATTTTTGTAAAAAATTATTTTTACTGTGCACGTCTATTTAATGAAATACAATTTGTGGCAAAATTTCAGAAAAAAACTAATAGATGGTTATCTAGCAATAGTCCGTCCTAACGGACGCATAGACACCACTGAACACATAGGTCCCCTTCTGATAAATCGGGGGACCAATACTTCTGCCAGTTTGAAGATTGGTAGTTTCCAAAACGGTTGTTCTTTTTTGTTGAAAAAAATTAGGTAATAGAGGTGAGGAAAAGTGTTTTCCTTCCTTTCAGTAAATTCTTTTCTTTTTGAACTCTGCTTGTCCACAAGGTTCTTTTTTAGCTTTTATATATATAGTCTCTCCTCAAGTAATAGTGGGTGATTTGCATAAAGTCACTTATGCAAATTGCCCTAAAAAGTCTTGTTAAGAATATTTCCAACAAGATCAGTCTAGCAGTTTCTGAGAAAAAGTAGACCGGACAGAGAGAGAGACAATTTTTATATATATATATATATATATATATATATATATATATATATATATATATACACACACTTTTTTTATTTGTTTTACTCAACTATTTATATGTCGCTGTACATTCATGAGTATGTTTCGGTCAGCCAGTTACTTGTAACTGCAGACCTCTTCATGCGATATTAGATTACAGACTTCACTTTTGTACTAGTCATGTCGCCTAAAGAGGTCTCTAGTTACTTGTAACTGGCTGACCGAAACATACTCATGAATGTACAGCGACATATAAATAGTTGGGGACCCAGAGTTGTGCACCAGAAAAAAGCTTCACATACCTACCGACAGTAACTTAGTCCATAATACATTGTAGTTTTGATTGCACTGTAAAGAATCTACTGTTGATTTTATTAAATTATTTTTATATAATGCCTTGAATTGAAGTGCAACATGCAAAAACTCAAGTATCATGGTTCATTTGTGCTCTAAACAGAAACATTCATTTTGATCTCGCCCGTTTTATCAAAGAACCTACTGTTACTTTTTGTGCTGGGACTTTCTACTTGTGTGGCGACAAAACTCCTTAAATGCACTTGTGATGCTAGGCTGTATAATGGTGTTAGCTTTGGTCAAAATCGGACTGTAATCAGATATTTTCGATTATTGATTTTTGAGACTTATTCGATTCAATATAATAGCTATCTAAGAACACTCCCAGACACAAAGTACATTCATGTGAAATTTAAAAAAGATTTGCCTAGCTATTTCAGGGTCCATAAGGAACTCTCTCTCTCTCTCACACACACACACACAAATACTTTTTATATACAAGTAGATGGATTTTATATTCTACGTCTATACCCACATTGTCACTTTCAGTTTAGTATTATTAGACTGGGTTAATTATCAGGAGAGATGTAATCTCTTAATCATTAAATTACTCTTGATTAAAATCAAACTTTTATAATTTCGTTTAACTGCCTCCAATTTCCACTTGATGCAGAGATGAACAAAGAAAGAAAATCTCTCCGTTCGTCTCTGTACCAAGTGGAAGTGGGAGGCTGTCAAATCAAACTGTAAAAGTTTTATTTTGATAAATAAATGCATGTATGGGTGTAGACTGGGTCAATATTTATGAGAGATGGAAGAAAAGTTGTATTCTCATGAATGGGTGATTAGGATGTTTCGTACCTGTTGAGGACGTTTATAATTCCTTTTGGCTTCACAGGTTTCTTGAATGATTGCTGCAGCTGATTGACAACCTTTCCTTTATCACCGGCCAACATGTCTGAAGAGAAAGAAAGATGAGCGATGAAACAAGAGATTCGCTTTAAATACAATCCACATTCTATTGCCAACGAACTTTATTTTCTTTTGAAATTAAGAGTTTGTCACAACTGACAAACTGCAGACACTTGTGCCCCACGACATAGACCCCCCCCTCGACAAACCCGACAGGCAGCTAAATCCCACCCCCACACAGTAGAGATCCGTAGATGTAAAAGATCTTTCGACTCCAGTAGTTTCTTCCCCAGAACCGCTAGACTCTGGAATTCCATTCCAGGTCCCTGCTTCCCTAACTGTACTGACATGCAGAAGTTCAAGTGTAACATGAACCGACATCTTGCTGCCCAAATCCCAACATAGTGTCCCAGCAGTTACTGCCCCTGATAGTAGCCCCCTACACCAAAGTGGCAATGGGCCTTGTTTTTGTTTGGGGTGAAAATGTAAAAAACAAAAAAAAAAAACACAAAAAAAACAAAGTAAGAGTTTGTACACAAACGAACGCTACCTGCTTTAAAAACAAGCCGAGCATGCGGGATTCCCCTCTACGAGTGAAAAATTTACTTTCACCATGACTAATGTTTGTGCAAAATTTCGAAAAATCCAAGACGTGGTTATTGAGAAAAGTACAAACAAATGAACAAGATTGAATTACTAGGTCCAATCTCTCCTTCGTCAGGAAACCAATAAAAGTTTGTTTACAAAATGAAACTAAATAATTATGCAAATTTGCTAAACATTTTAGTTATAGCCCATTGATTGAGTGCTTTATGCCAAATTAATGCTTGAATATGGTCAAATTAGTACTCGTTTTTGCATTAAATACTAATCCTTATAAATACCAAACTGCCCATCGAATGGATACCATAATACTTGGTTTGCTGCACCTTATCATAATAAAGGGTTATAGAAAATATCAGTCAGATCAGCCCTGTAGTTTTCTTGAAAACTACAAGAGTAAATGCGGTATTATGGTGACTGGTCCCTATTTATCCCTTACTACGCATTGAACGGATACTATAATACTTAGTTTGCTCTACAAAATACAAAATTTCAGCTAGATTGCACCAATACTTTCTGCAAAAAAATGGAATGGACAGGTAAACAGACAGACAGAAAGACTAAGAGAAATATAATAAAGATTATCAAACAATTTATCGACAAGTGGGACCCATGAAAATTCCACAGTTGTATATTTCTGGTAATGGAGATTTATCTTCGAAATCCTAGTAAGAGCTTGCAACTATGGACGTTCAGTGCAAACAAAGACCCATGATATTATTATAACATATTTTGATGAAACATATACTACACTTTGATCCTAGCATGAAGGCAAAGAAAGCGTATATTAGTTTGAGTTTCACGTCTGACACGACAGATGTAATTTAAAAAAATACTTTTTCTTTTCATTAGACTAGCAGGCTGCCCGACATTGCCCAGTCGTAAAATTAGATTAAATGATATATATTTTAATTTATGCAAATTTCGTATTTATTATTATAGAGCCAATTCTATCGATTCTTATATTGTATTCAATATATACAGTAAATGATTTCAAAAGTAAAAAAAACAAAAAAAAAACTTTAGTGCCATCAATTTCTTTTAAAAACTTTTGAAATCATTTACTGTATATATTGAATGCAATATAAGAATCAATAGAATTTGCTCTATAATAAATATGAAAACTGCTAAGGAGTCAACATTGGAAAAACACACTTGACTTTGGCAGAGGTAAATAGACTATTTTCTGAAAATGCATACATATACATTTTTATCTTGAGGTCAATTAATTTTTAGCAGCTTTTATCCATCTGGCCAAACATTCAGTGGTCGATTATTAAGCACTTCAGCTTTTGTTGATATCATCTGAGCTATCGCCAGATGGATAAAAGCGGCTAAAAATTAAGTGACTTCAAGATGAAAATGTATAAGTATGCATTCTCAGAAAATAGTCTATTTACCTCTGCCAAAGTCAAGTGTGTTTTTCCAATTTGGACCCCTTAGCAACTATTTTTACCGGCTAAAAACCGAATCAAAAATGTGCGACAGGTCCAAATACTCTTTATATCAAGTGTAGAGAGGAGTCCCTTATATATATATATATATATATATATTATAAGCTCTATTTTCTTTTTCGGTTTTATTGAGCTTTTACTTCTGGTTGAGATTACTTTACTTGTAAATATTAACTCTTTAATATTTATAATATATTTTAAGTTTACCATTTTGATTACCTTGGTAAACTTATTGTAATTTTTATATATATATATATATATATATATATATATATATATATATATATATACACATACACACAAATATTTCCGTGTCATAGAACGTTTTCATATTAAATTCTATGCAATTATGCAGAATGTATAAACTATGCATAAATAAAATTCAGTAAAATGATGAAATAAAACAAATCATTTAATAAGAAACCATAAAAAATGAATAAATAATTAATTAATGCTCGTTTTTCAAAGGAATATACAAATTAGTTAACTGTCATGTAGTCGCTCACATATTAATGGCTGAGTATATTAAAAAGTTAATTTTAATAATTTTTAAATAGAAAAAGTAGACTTTTAGTTTCAATGTCAGTGCGAGAAAAACAACCTTAACTTTATAGGTATATAGATATATATATAAAAATATGTCCGTGTCCTAGAATGTTTTCATTCTAAATTCTATGCAATCATACACAATGTAGAAGCCATGCTTAAAAACCTTTAGACTGGGCATACCACCTAGAATCAAAAATCACAAAGGTCGCTCCCCCAAAGGAAGAATTCAAAAGAACGGTTCCTCAAAAGGAAACCCAAAATGAGAAAGGGGGTGCATACCAATGAAGAGGCAACTACTCCTAAAGACTGAAGAGAGAGAGAGATGCTCCCAAAAGGACAGTTCCCTCAAAAGGGGAACAAACCCGAAAATAAAGCAGATACAAAGCCAAACACAAGAACTTTCAGGGAACTCTGCTATCCGGAGCAATTCAAAAGAAGTCCCAATAAAAAGGTCGGACTCCATAAACGACACATAGAGCAAACCATCAGGAGGGTTTGCATGGAGGAAAACTGCAGAGAAGAAACTGTCCCTGGAGGAAAGCAGTACATTGAAGGCAATGTACTTCAGCAGGTGCTGATGATGAGGAGGAGGAGGAGGAGGAGGTGGTCAGTGAGGAGGAGATGCATATGAACTCACTTCTCCCTGGTTCATTCAAGGACAAAAAAAAAAAAAGCTTTAAGAACAATGGGAAGGAGATGGCCCCATCCCTCATTGAGTAGGCACCACCATCAACAAAACACACAAACACACAACCAACTCTCACCCACAGAACAACTACAGTAGAACCCCGGGATATGGCATTAATCTGTTCCAGGGTTGGGATCGTAAAGTGAAATCGCATATTTTATACAGTCCATATTAAAAATTAGTAACAAAATGAAGTACATTATATAATACACATGTATATAATCAAATAACATTATAAATGATACCGTAAGGTAGGCAAATACCACAACCAGGGTTTGGAAAAAAATTGTATTCCACATCGTACCATGAACAAAACCATATCCCGGAGCCACCGTATCCCTGGGGTTCTATTGTACAAACAAAACACCTACCTCAACTCTCCAAACACTTGTTTCTACACAAACATCAGAAGCAAAACATGCCCCCACACCACACACACTAGAGCAGACCCCCCCCCCCAGACACTAATCTTGATGAACTGGGAAAGAAGAGCAGTAAGAAAAAGGACAAAACCCTCCCCTTCCATATGGAGAGGGATATGTGTAAAATTGACCCCTGTCTGTTGGTAGAGACCTGTCCCTTAGACAGAGAATAAACTTAAAATCCTTAGCAGATATTGAAGACCCATCCAATTTCTCGTAGAAGTAGACTTTTTATCATGTCTTACATTTAGGCTATGGCCCGTTTGAAGTTAGGAAATAGGCCTAAACTAGCTAGCTACTGGAAGTTGAATACCTTCTTGCTGGAGATACAAGACTTCCGGGAACAGCTAGTGTTACTTTTCAAGAGGAATTTAGAGGGGGTGATTACCGGGAGTAAGTAGTGGGTTAGGATGAAAATGAAAGTTAAAGCCTTCTCCATCAAATATGCCCAAGCGCTTTGCTCTAGATAAGGCCAAGAAGAAGAAGAAGCAGACATTGCCAGAGGGGGATACTGTTAGCATAGAACTAGCTAAGGACGATCTTCGATGTGAGGTTAGTGAGTATTACGAGGGCCAAGTAGTTAGGGCTAGGCTAAATAAAGTTTCCAACAAAGCCATAAACTCCGATTCAGACGAGCAGAAGAAATCCTCTAGTCATGGCTTGGATAAGTACATCACTAAAATCAAGCACCTGAATGGACTAACCTTAGAATCAACTTGGGAGATCTGTGAGGATTTTGAGAGAATTTGGAGAGCATTTCGAGGAGAGCTTCACCTAACTGTTCAACCTCTCAGTACATGAGTTTGGCAACGATTTGCTCGACTCCCCTACCTTGAGTGATTGGTTGCAAAGTTAGGGTTATCACCAGGACTTGATCGTCTGCCCTACAAACTGTATTCGAGGCTGTCACACATGTTTATACCGATTCTAGCACATGTGTTCAACCATTGGTCAAGTCACGAAGGGAGTGATCACATTGTTGAAGAAACGGGACAGGTAGAGTGAGGAAGAACTAGACAATTACAGGCCCATAACACTGCTAAATACAGAGCTAAAGATTTTGGTCAAGATCCTAGTGATTCAGTTGTAGGGAGTTATCAAAGAGTTGACCAAACTCAAGCAAAACTACACTGTGAAAGGGAGGTTGACTCAAAACAACTTGCATCTAATCCGTATGATCCTAGAGAAAGGGATAGAAGACAACACAGAAGTCACAATGATCAATTTAATTAGTCCAAAGCTTTTGATAGAATCGACCATCGTTTCCTGGCATCTATTTTAGAGACTGCTAGTTTTAAATCAGACTTCCACAAATGGATCTCTGTTCTGTACCATACACCAACGGCAGAGGTTCAAGTCAATGGAAAGCATTCACAATCCTTTGCTATCTCCCAGTTGATACATTAGAGCTGTCCGCTGTCATCCCTATTCTACATCCTTGCATAGGAGCTGCTAAGGAGTGAAGAGGCAAGTTCAGTCCTGTGTGGAATCGCATTGCTTGGTGGATCGTGAGCAAGGGTCTCTGTGTTTGCTGATAACATCACCGTCTTTCAGAAGCCTGCTTCTGAAACCCCAAGCCAGTGACAAAGGCGCTTATACATTATGAAACAATCACAGGGGTTAAAATCGACCATAGCAAGTCAGTCGGTCTGTAGTTTGGTACCTGGAGCGGTGTCACCACCCTTCCAGTTCCTTTCTGCTGGATGGATGGCTGGGTTCGAATCCTTGGTGTGTTGTTTGGACTGGGTCTCCAGTTTGAAAAGAACGATCAAAAGCAGAAGTGGCCATTAACTCTTGGCTTCAAAAGAGACTTTCATGAAAAGTTAGAGCGGAGATGTGTGCCACTTACATCTTCCCCTCATCCTCTACCGGTTAGTTGTAATGCTAAGAGGGGCTACTGAGGAGTCGCTTAGGAGCTGCTCTGTGGGCATCTGGAATAGCCAAAGAAGATCTGCTATGAATGGAGTTTGGCGCCAGGTTCGATTAATCTCAACAACTCTCAGTTCTTGCTTACCTGATGACTGTCCTGGAATGTATTGCCCCTCGATGCCAGGCAACATAGTGCTAGAATAGTGGAGACACCTGATTGTCCTTGGTGTGGTTCATTCGAAGATGAAACAACTGAGCACGCTTTCTTCAAATGCCCCAAACTTTGACAGTACGTATGTCAGTAAGGTGACGGCTCATATCGATCCTGAGCATCTTCACCTGTTAAATGTTTCCTAAATTATCGATGTCAGCCCACCATGCGACAGGGAAACACAGATGATGTTTCTCACAATCCTTGCCATAGCACAGATGGTGGCATGAACGTCGCACCTGAGGGTGGACCAAGGGATTGAATCTTTTACTGATCAGAAACTGATCATGTTCTTCAAGCACCAGCTGAAGGTCAAAATCAGATGTGATAGGAAAAGATTACATTCCTCAGAGTTTGAAAAAGTGTCAAACTTGTGTGAGAGAAGAAGAGTCAAGTACGAGTATGTATCCCTGCCTGAGCATGGCAGATGTGATTCCCAACCCTTTTGGACCCCAGCCCTTTGGGTAAGTTTTAAGTTTCTAACCTCTTAGCTAGTTGAGTGAATGTGTTTACCCCTCTCTGGTAATAGAAAGCATTCAAAATGTGGAACTCTCTTCCATTTTCCTGCTTTCCAACTGACTACAATAAGGCCGTCTTCAAGTCCAATGTAAACAAGTTCTTGATGAACTGTCCCTTTAAGTAATCCAATTTACCAACTTTCCAATACTAACGATTACTAGGATATCGCCCCATTGACGACCGTACATTCATTAACCCTTATCCTTGAGTGGTCTCCAAACCTTGGTAAGTGGTGACTCCTTTGTAAAAAAAAGAAAAAAATGTACATTTCTCATTTTCATTTCTTTCGTCTCTGGTCTTTCTATCCCATTTGCACTCATTTTGGAAGGACTCCACCCACTCCCCAACTCTCTCCTCCTTTTTTCTTTTCTCCCACACTTAAATCCCACCTCTACTTAGAGATTGCCCTGCTTGTTTTTGTTAAACCGGAAAACAGCAGGCAGTCTATTATTTAGAAAAAGTTAGGAAGACCTTACTAAAAAATTTTGTGCCCCCCCCCTCAGTCGCCAATGAAATGTAATCTCTGTATATATTTATGTTTCTATAAAACTTTTTCAAATTTGAGTTTACCTTAAATAGGACAGCCCCTGGAGTGAATGTGATACTGTGGTAACTGAGATGATTTTAATTCAGAGTAAGATAGACAATTTTACGTATTTATGATATTCTTTTCATTGTTTTGGCTCTTGAGTATATATCCGTTAATATCTTATATGTTTTTATATAGACTGATGTGGTTCTCGGTTGATTGACTGTGTCTTACTGTGTCGGATATGCACTTGAGAGTACAAAAAAATGAAAAGAATATTCTGTTGTCACATATTCATGACCGAGGATGACTGACGACACCCATTATACCCACACTTTTGATTGCCCTTGTGCCTAATTTGTTCAATTTGTAATTTTTTTATATTTTGTGCAAATAAATATTTGAATGTCAGAGCATGAAAAAAAAAAAACAAAAAAAAAACACTAAATTTTATAGGTATGTAGATTTTCAGCGATCAGGCGATCCCATCTTTAAAAAAATATTTGATGGCAAGTCATATAACTTTCGTACAAACATGCCAATGTCTCAGCGTATTATTTTATAGATACACAAAATTTTTCTCCTTTCACTTAAATCATATTTTGAACTGTGATTCGATTTAATTTGTATTAGTATTTAAATTATCTCCCTCGCTCGAATTCCAAAAAATCACGTAAATTAAGCAAGTAATTTTTTTTTTATATCAGGTTGACAAGAAAGTTCTTGCGGTTTTTAACTTTTAAATTCAGATGAACATATTTTGGCTCAAACAAAAAGTTATTGATCGAAACAAGCAACATCAGAATCAACACACTTTTGCCAACGCAAAACAAATGTATTTATGCCAGTAAAAATCTTGCGTTCTGGTGGCGATGATGTTGCTGAAGGCATTTTTAATATCGGTTTTTGAAGCATTTCTCACGCAAAAAGTTGAGATACTTGAAAATGTGGTAGTCGGTAGGTCAGAGGTCTGGAGAATATGGTGGATGAGGCAGAGTTTTAGAGCCCAATTCGTTCAACTTCTGCAGAGTTAGTTTAGCAACGTGCGGTTGGGTATTGTTGTGGAGGAGAATTGGACCTTTTCTGTTGACTAATACTGGATATTGTTGTCGAAGTTTCTGATGCATTTTATAAATTTGTTGACAGTACTGATCCGCCGTCATGGTTTCGCCTACATTAAAAAAAACTGTAATGAATGAGACTAGTTGCAGACCACTAAACACTATGCATGACATTCCTTTGGTGTAACTCTGGCTTCAAGAAGTGTCATGGAGCTCTGTCGGCGTCTAACCACTGAGCTGAGCATCGCTGGTTGTTGTAAAGAACCCACTTTTCATTGCAAGTCACAACGGGTCGTTCTTGTTGCATAAAAGAAGGGAAGGTGACACTTCATAACGGCGTCTCTATTGGTAGGCGTTCAATTCATGAGGCACCCATTTATCAAGTTTTTGTGTCTTTCCAATCTTTCTCAAGTGGCTGGAAATTGTATACGTTACATCTAATTACGAAGCATGTTCTCGAACAATTGTGCATGGATTGGTTTCAACTAAGGCTCTTAATTGATCGTTGTAAATATCTGCTGGTCAACTACTACACTCATTATCTTCAAGACTCTTGTCACCGCCACAAAATTTCTTAAACCACCATTGTATTGTGCATTCAGTAGTGGTTCCTAGGCCAAATGCTTCGTTGATATTGCGAGCTATTTCAGCAGCTTTTTGGCCTAGCTTGAATTGAAATAAGAAAATTGTGTAAATTTACTTTTTTCAATCTTGTATTAAACGTTCTGAAAAGACATAATTGTTGATTAAGTAAAGCGAAAAACGTTCTTTAAAATGATATATAAAGTAAAGGTATTATGACGAAAACTTATTTGAAAATACATCATTTTCAATCAAAATTAAAATTTCCGCAAGAACTTTCTCCTTAACCTCATATATAAAAAAATATTTTTTACGATTTTAAGCGATTAATGATAAATCGTAGCCTTTACAAGACTGAAAATTATAAAAAAAATCTTGGAAGGTTGTAATGAGTTTTCTCCCTTTGTTTATTTAAGACGGCAGAGTGTCTCGCTCGGCCCTTGCTTCCTCATAAATTTTAAATTGTTCTAGTTAAAAAAAAAATAGTACTTGATTAATTTACCTGATTTTTTTTATATGATATGTTTGTTTCATCATGAGTACATAAATCATACAGAATTATTCTTTTTGTTTTGGTTTTTAATATAGAGGAAATTTCGAACAAGAACTGAATATTTATTAATATATTATATTGTGGACTATTATCCTCATCTTTCTTAGATCTTGTTTCACAACGTTTCGGCCAACTATTCCTCTGGCCTTTGTGAGGTGGTAACCGCGACGGCATAGGAATTCTGAATCTCCTAACTGCATTCTCAGCAATAACTGCCATCCATAGTTGTCGTCTCACCACGTTTTGGCCAAGTAAGCCTCACGCCGGCTTTTGGGTAGGATTGAAACCGCTATCTTCAGACAATTCTCACCTGGAACTGTAGAGATTCAACGTCTCTATCCACTGCGCCACGAGCCCCAAAGGGCGATCAAGGTTGGATTTTTTGGTCTTATAAATTCACGTTTATTTTATTATCTGATCTTATATGGTCAAATCCGTTGCCACCTGACAAAGGTCAGAGGAATAGTTGACCGAAACTTTGTGAAACAACGTCTAAGAAAGATGAGGATAATAGTCTGCAAAAAATAAATGATACTCATCTCAATAATGAATTCCAATTAAATAATATAACTGGAAGGTTTAACGTTTTATTTGGGAACCAATAAATCAGGCTCAGTAGTAAAGATGTAAACGACGACCCTCTACGAGTTGGATTCATTTAACACCTGTTATATAGTGTTATACATAGAAACAGGAATTCGTTTTTAGACTAATATGAATGAGAGTTCACAGACGCATACAACGCTCACACACAAAATACACACACAACCACGATATAAATCACAAACACAAACGCACATACACACAAGCAGGAATTCATTTTTAGACTAATGTGAATAGTAGTTCACACACATACATGTGTGTGTGTTCCTTGTGTGTGTGTGTGTGTGTGTGTGTGTGTGTGTGTGTGTGTGTGTGCATACGAGTGCATGCGTGCATTTCCATACGGTTACATGTGTGTGTGTGTGTGTGTGTGTGTGTATGCATACGAGTGCATGTCTGTGTGTGTGTGTGTGTGTGTGTGTATTCATATGAGTACATGTCTAAGGTCTCTCGTTGCTAGAATTGGTGTTGATAGGGGTTGGGGCAGAGCCTTTTTATCAAAGCCTGATGGCTGACCCTGGTTGGCCTCTGTCATGACTATAGTGTCGCTTCCAGAGGAGAGTACGTTTACACCATTACTAACCTTTTTCTGCCTGGCGCATAAACGGATCGAGGGGTCCTTTTTATCCTGGTTGCCGGCCTGCCATTATGTACGTTTATTTTTACTCATTTTGTTTTAGTTAGTTCCTTATTGTCTATGGATTATTATTATTATTTGGTATTAGAAGCTGCCCTCTATACATAGAGAGGGTGTCCATAACCTTGGATGGCTTGAGGAGATAGCACACCATGTTTAATTTGAATATTTGGTCAGGGTTTACTTTCGCTTAAAAGTATCCTCATGTGAGAACCTCTGACAAACCCTTGAACAGACAGACCTTAGACATGCGAGGATAATATTTAGTAGCAGGCGTTCATATTCCTTTCAGAAGCCTCTCTCTCTCTCTCTCTCTCACACACACACACACACACACACACACACACACACACACACACACACACACACAAAAGCACACACACACATGCACTCGTATGCATATGCACACGCAAACACGGTCACTCATACGCACACGCACATGTATTCATATGCATATGCACACATAAACACGTTCACTCGTATGCATACGCACACACACATGCACTTGTATGCATACCCACACACATACATTCGTATGCACACACACGCACACACATACATGCACTCGTATGCATACGCACGCACACACACACACACACACACACACACACACACACACACACACACACACACACAAGTATATAATAGAAAAAATAAACAAAAAGAAAAAAACGAAGCGTAAGAATTCCCATAGTTTTAATCAGTATCCATTTACATATGAGAAAAAGTTTTTCTCTCGTGTAGCAAAAATAGGTAAACATTCTCACACATAAATACGAGGAATGTTTAGCTGAAGATCATCAGCACTCAGAAAATTATTTCAGTTGAAGGAAAAATCGAGAACAATTCTGAAAAAAAAAAAAAATCATCCCCGTTCAACTTTTTTGATTAGCAAACAATTGTTTCGTTGTTTTGCTTGACAGCATATCAGCCCTTTTCGGGTTATTTTATGCTGAATAATAGAGTTGTTTTGGAGAAAAATTTTTTTGTGCTTATTGAGATTGGCATTGTGCCGTTTCGTATTTTATCTTCTTAAGTCACACCCACACGCACACACACACACACACACACACACACACACACACACACACTGAAATCTATTCACACACAGGTGTTTCTAAAAATTCATTTGCGCGGGCATTACCGCATTCACCCACACCAAACTCCCTGTGGTCAAAAAGTAGGAAATTGTAAAAGTTGTAAAAGGCCCGACGTAGTAGAAGACACACCCCTCGCCAAAAATATGAATTTTTGACCAACCAGGGCTCGATAAAAAAAGATTTCTGACAGTGTCTGGTGCCTCTTTAAGAAATATAAAAAGGACAAAAAGAACTTCTTTCAGCAGAGAGGGAGGGAGAGAGAGAGAGAGAGAGAGAGAGAGAGAGAGAGAGAGAGAGAGAGAGAGAGAGAGAGAGGATGCGGATAGCACGCACGCAGAGCGAATACAGTAGCACACACAACAGGCTGTATCACGCACCAACGAACATTGCTTGACTCTCTCTTTCTCTCATCACGCTCGCAACACATTGTTTATTTCTTTTTCTCTCACACTCTCAATTCCTTACTTTCTTCCTCTCTTCCTTTTGGTACAGATTTCCACATTTACGCAAAAAAAAAAAAAAAAAAAAAAAAAAATTTCTTTTCCTTTTAACGTAAATGAACAAAAGTTTTTTTTACATTATTTAGTAGTATGTTTCTGTTTCATTTATTGTTTAGGGAAATTATGCAAATCCCCAACAGTGCTTATGGCGATAAACAAAAAATATAGAAAAACTTTTATCGTATATTTCTTTGCCACGGAATGAAGATAGTATTAACAAAAAAATCATAATTGATCAAGCATTTTTTTTTGGACAAAGCAAATGTCCCGTTTTCTATCGATAAATGAAGGCCGAAGCCGCTTTAATATTATTCAAATTTTATTTTAAAACTTATATAAGGATTTTTAGCCTGTACCCCGAAAATCAACAGAGATTAAACCATTCCTGTAACGATCCGGCCCCTGTTGTGATCTTGCGGTGGGAGTTTAGTTCTCTGCAGTTCTAAAAAGTTCACCCTCCCACGCTTTGCCTTCTCTCTTTGAGAAGGGGTTAGTTAGTTCATTGTTAATCGCCTGAGGCACTCTCACCGGCGAATGCCGACCGGGTTGCCGAGGCACTTTTTGCAGGTCAGAATGCCCCTTCCCCAGAGTGTTGACTTTTCAATCCCACTTTCCGACCCTGGTGTCGGAGTTCTTGGAGTGGGAGAGAACTATATTTTCTTATATAAAATGAACCTTCTACAAAATTTTTTCATAATTTGAAAAAATTTTTTCACCGAAAATAAATAAATTAAATAAATAAATTAAAAAATAAATGAAAAAATAAATGAAAAAAAAAATACATGTTATGTTAATAAATTATTGTTTGGTTTTAAATCTTACGTTTCACTTGTCAAGATTATCCCCCCCCCCTAAAAAAATTGAAATGAAAATCGGTTGTCTGCCCTTGATTTTACTATCGCTGCTTCTCCCTCCTCTTCATCAACACAGAGTAAAATTATTAAAAAAAAAAACCTACTTGATCAAATTACGTGATTTTTGGAATATTTCATCTTCATTCCGTGACGGGTACAGGCATCATACAGCCTTTTCTGTATTTTCTTTACTTTTAATTGATGCCATAAGTGCCCATCTGAATAAGAACCTTTATGTTTCAAGTTCATTATATCCTCAAATATTTATTGCTCGTGTTTGGTTCTATTGTTTTTGATATGATCCCTAATTTGCATATGAGGGAAATAACTGCTTTAAGAGGAACAAATTGGAGAGAACAGAGAGTCGAGTTTTTGACAGTAAAGAGAAAACATCAAAGCTGAGATTTGTTGGCATGAATTACGGTGTTAGTGAAAAGGAGTTCTGCCAGTTTTCCTTTCGAGATTACAAAGATTTGTTAGTGTTTTTTTTTTGTAGATATGGATTTCTTTTCATTATTAGTGTTAATCACCCCAGAGCGTAAGCGTAATTTCTTAAACCGCCTATAATTGATATCAACGTAACTGCCTTGTTCTTAAATAATCCCAGAATGTAGTCACAAACAACAGGTTAATAGCTATTAAGTTTCCAGCTGCTATTTTTTTTATTCACTTTTTATTTTTATTTTTATGGAAATCGCTCCTGACAAGTTATGAAGCCACTTGATATAAGGAGCTAAAAAACAAGCAAAAAAAAAAAAAAAATAAATAAATAAAATACTACTTCAAGGTAAAAGATGGATAGATTCTGACCCAGAAAAAAAAAACAATTCTTCCCGCTTTCGCTCATGGAATATGGGGACTATAGGACAAAATAAGAGAAAGGGAAATTTCGTAGTTGTCGAAAGTAAACCCAAGGTCCAATTTTTACTGTCCTTAATACAAAAAGAAAAAAAAAAATCTTATAAGATGATTAACGATTTGAAACAGGATTAACTAAATTAAACGTAACTGCATTGTTCTTAAATAATCCCAGAATGTAGTCACAAGTAGGTTAAAAGCCATCAAATTTTTAGCCATCATTTTTTTATTTGGCTTTTATTTTCATTTTTATGAAAATCGCTCCATACAAGACATGAAGCCACTTGATATAAGGAGCTAAAAACACACAAAAAATACTACTTTAAGGTTAAAAAAACAAAAATTAGTCAACGATAAGTGTTAGTTAGATAGATAGATTCTGATTCAGAAAAAAACAATTATTTCCCTTTTGTCAGAAATATCACCCAGAATGTGAGGACTATAGGACAAAATAAGAGAAGGGAGAGTTTTGCAGCTGCCGAATTCAATTTTTACTCTCCTTAATAAAAAAGAAAAAAAAAAAACAATTAGAAACAACATTAAATACTCGACTAAATTGAAGAATGTAAGATGACTTAATTAGAACTTTTCAAATAATGACATTTCTAAATGTAAACTAGCAGATTTCAAAAACTGCATCTATTAATCAATTAAATATTTTCTTTTTGCTAACAGAGTGACACATTTAAGAAGCAGTTGCTAAATCAAATTAAAAGCTGAAATTAATATTTTTATTATTTTTTAAAATTGCATTCCCACCTTCCCCCCCCCCCAAAAAAAAGGCACAGTGCCACTTTGATGTAGGGGGCTACTATCTGGGACATAATTTGCAGGAATACTGTGTAGGGAGTTGAGCAGTAAGATACCGGTTTACATTACACTTGAACTTCTGCATGTCAGTTCAGACAGAGAAGCAGAGACCCGGAAGTCTAGCAGTCTGAGGTAAGAAGCTATTAGAGTAGCAGGCTTTCCGGAATCTGGAGATCTCTATTGTGTAGAGGTGGGATTTTGCTGCTTGTTGGGTTAGTCGGAAGTATTTATGTCGAGGGGATATAAGGGCTTGAAGTTCGTCAGAGTACCTTCTATTAAAATACTTGTAGAACAGGCAGAGAGATACAACATTTTGTCAATTCTCTGAAAGAAAAGTTTCAAATCTCTTACCATGATGTAAATAATGAGAAATGTGTTTATATTAATTACTTTTGACTTATTTTTATTATTGAGGAAGTTATATAAAACCAGACATTTTTAATAGCAAGTCAAGATTTACTGATAATAATACTTGAGATGTTTAAAATTTGTTCGAGGGTGGAAGGTAGAGTCTGAACCATTCAGATGATATGATTATGAGGCTGTCATGAAGAAGATGTATGTCAATCAAGTAGCCAAGTATTTTAAAATCAACAAAAAGTCATTGTTTAGGATAACGTCTGAGGAAATCCATAGCAATGAACATATTGAGAAGCAAACAGTGCCGTCTCTGCTCGTGAAAAGGGGCTTATTGAGTGCATCAAGATGATGAGATGGTCCCACCTAATCAAATTTGCTGAAACCAACATAAGACCAATGAAAAAAAAAGAAAGACTTTCCCATGATGCTTATGGCCTACATAAAGCCAGAGGTTGTCAAAGCAGGATTCAATTGCACAAACATCTGCCCTCTGAAACTGAAAAGTCAGCCTCATGTCACTGCTCAAACAGAGCCCTCCACATCTTCTTTCACACCAGCTTCTTCAGTGTTTGCACTGCTTCCCCACTCCAGGACACTCATTTTCAGCTCCCTCTTTAGAACATTCATGCTCAGATACGACTGCTTCCTTGCCGATTTCATCATCTTTGTACAACTCATTGAGAGACTTCTTCTCCAGAAAACTAACTCCTCAATTTTTGATCTGCAGCAAGAGTGAGATCAGCTTGAATACGATTCGGATATGGCATCACATACAGTGCACCAGCATCAACAATTTGAAAATTTTTGTTGCTACTGCCCTCATGCTGAATGGTCATCTCCTACTATATAATGCCAGTTGGGTGACATATAATCGTTAGATCCTCCTACTTCTC